>NC_056732.1:1380623744-1380853744 GCF_019279795.1 Protopterus annectens
CCTGTAACTAGTGTTCCAGATACAGATTTGCTGTATCCAGGACTGTATGTAAGCTTCTGAGCCCCCCCAAGCCTTTCTGTGTTGGAGGGAAGCCTTCTAGCTTATCAGTGGGAGTGGTAAGCACTAGGTAACCTGTCTACCACATAAGGAGTGGTTCTGGCCCAGAAATTGCAGTTATTGGCCATTTGGGCAATCTCTTCCAACTCTCTCAACTTTCAGATTTGAAAGCCTGCATTTGCACTTGTTTCTGTCCTGTAACTCGTCTAGTGCAGATACGGATTCTTAGTTTTAGCACTTAAATTTGCTTATTCATGCCCAGCACTTGTTCAGAACTTGTAAGCACTAAATAAGCTACTAATTACTATAGCACTCAACCTTCCTCATTACCTAGAGGAAAACAGTTTTTGTACTTAATTTTCTCACTTGCTTAGAGAAAAACAGCTCTTGTACTCACTTGCATCACTTACCTAAAGGAAAATAGTTTTTTTATTCAGGCATGTCCAAGGGTCAGCTCCCAGTGTTCTCTCCTGTCTATCTGATGAATCTGGGCATCTTGAGGAAATGTAGAAATTGCCTCATGTACACAGACAACCCTCTCCTCCTACCACCCAACACTACAACCTGTGAGAGATGCACTTATCTAGCCAAACTGGAGGTAAAGCTCTCTCCAAGCAAGACTGAACTTGACAGTCATGAGAAGCAGGTAAACATTTGCACCACACCACATTCATCACATAGTCTCACTAAATATACACCACCAAAATCCACACATAGTAACACAAAAACATTCGCAGCGGCTCTCAATAATAATCTGTCTAAGCAAAAGAGACCTCCAAAGGAGAAACGCAAGCAACCTCCATCTCCCAACACAACCCAAATGACACATAGCCCACAGACTCAGTGTGCCACTCAACCACAGCCAATAAGGCAAAACAATGTACCCAACACACTAGTCATAGGTGACTCTATAGTCAGGCACACTGATGTCCCACTCACCGGGATAAACAATGAGAAGGTTACTGTCAGTTGCCTGTCGGGTGCCAGGATCCGCAACATAACTCAAGCACTCAGGTCACTCCACAACAAGTACAAATTTGACTCTGTCATTGTCCATGTTGGTGTGAATGACCTGAGATGTACCTCCCTGGACTACATGAAAAGTGACATGGAAGAGCTCTCCAATCTTGTAGCCCAGGCAGGTATGACCCTAGCCCTGAGTAGCATTCTGCCATCGCCCCGAATGATACCGCAGTACAAGGACAAAATGATTGACTTCAACAATTGGCTAAGCTTCTGGTGTCATTCTAAGGGGATCCAATATCTGTCTGCTTGGGATGACATGGTCAACAGACCACGATGCTTTGCCACAGATGGCCTGCACCTGTCACCCCTGGGATTCCTGATACTGGCTAAGACTCTTGCTGCCCCTATAATGCCTTTTTTAGGCAAGGTTCAAATAACAAATTCACCACCTTAACAGGAACAGGCAAGCAAAAGCTGAGGGTAATGCTACTCAATGCTAGAAGTCTAAATCTCAAAATGCACTCACTCGAGGCACTCCTTAAAATGGAGAACATCAATATCTGTGCAGTGTCTGAGACCTGGTTCAAGGCTCCAGAGAGCACCCCTGCACTACCAGGCTATAACTCATACCACACTTTTCAGCCATGTAACCTGGACCGAAACACCAAAGGCAAAGGTGTGTCTATATTCATTAAGGATATCCACTCCTCCAGGCTAGTTGCTCAGCATAATGCATCCGAGGTTATCCAAGTGCAACTTACTCTTGGAAAAACTGCAATCCAAATTGTAGCTTGCTACAGATTTCCCACCATGCCCCAGGATTCCCACTCTTCTTTTCTTGATGTACTGGAAAATATTAGGGTTCAACCAAATACCCTAATAATGGGAGATTTCAACTACCCCACCATTAACTGGAAAAACTACTCATGTACCAACTCCTTAGCTCAACGCTTTCTGGAATTCATAAACTCCAATGCCCTGGATCAACTTATCCATACCCCCACCAGGGGCAACAATATCCTAGACCTAGTCATTACCAACATGAGTGACCGGTGTTCCATACCTGGTCAACTCCTCGTTGGTCCGATCCGACCATAAGCTAATCACCCTTGATATCCACATCCTGCTCCCACCCCCCCATTATGGAAACCACGGTAAAAAATTTCTCCAAAGCCAGCTTCATGCTTCTTAAGACAGAAGTGGAGAACTTCATGACACCCATGCAGATGGACAATACATTTACAACTGCTGAATCCTACACAAATGCACTCTATAAGCACTTACACAAGTGCATGGATCGTGCTAGCCCAAACAGAACCAAGACACTATCATCCAAAAAAAGGAAGCCAATCTGGTGGTCCCCTGCCATAAACAAAATGTACAACAGAAGGAAGAAACTGTTGCAAAAGAGAGTAAAATCCCATGAGTTGAGGAGCTCCCTGGTCAGCCTCAGTAAGAAGCTGAGATCCCTTATAAGATCCTCCAAAGCTAGCTATGAAAACAAAATTGCCACTAATTCTAAGGATAACCACAAAGCATTCTATAGCTATGTCAAGAATCTCAATGGCAACACCCAGATCTGCTCTGAGTTACAGCACAAAGGCATGAAAATTACAGAACCAACTGATATTGCCAACATCCTGGCAGATAGGTTCAGTGCTAACTTTACCCCCCACCCCCTAAAGGGCCCATATCTATATAGGAAGAATGCAGAGTCCCTGTAATCACAACTGCGCAGGTAAAAGCTACACTCTCTAAAGCCAAAAACACAGCATCCATGGGACCGGACAACATCCCAGGCTATGTTTTACACAAACTTCAGAATGAACTGGCTCCCCACTTAAGCACCATGTTCAATAATAGCCTCGCATCAGGCTTTGTGCCCACTGAATGGTACACAGCAACAGTTATCTCACTCCACAAAGGGGGAGCCACCACTGATCCCAGGAACTATCGACCTATAAGCCTGACGAGCTTGGTCTCCAAGGCCATGGAACATATCATCATGGAACTCATAAACAAAGACATTGGTAACCTCCAAACTCTGGATCCCACCCAGTTCGGGTTTGTGAAAGGCAGATTATGTCTCCTGAACCTGATCGACTTCTTTGAGGCAGTCACCAAAGCAGTAGATGAGGGTAAGGTGGTTCACATAGCCTATCTTGACCTCACCAAGGCTTTCAACACCATCCCCATTCTGGAATTATAGCTAAACTCACTAAACTAGGTATAAATCCCTATGTCACAAGATGGGTTGCCAACTGGCTCACTGACAGAACCCACACTGTAAAAGTTGCAGACTCCAAATCTGACCTCAAAGTAGTGACAAGTGAAGTACCACAGGGTTCCGTCCTGGGACCTCTCCTGTTTGTTATCTACTTCTCTGAAGTACAGGCTAACACAGAAGGCCTCTGACTAATGAAGTTCGCAGATGACCGCAAACTAGGAGCCATAGTCAAGTCCCCAAATGATGTGAACATCCTACAGAAGGGCCTCGCTGAAACAGATGCCTGGTGTCAGAGCCATGGCCTCAAGCTCAATGCCAAAAAGTGCAGTGTCATCACCTTTCGTAAAAACTCTGTACCCATGAACTACCACATAGACAGCAATCTACTTAACACGGAATGTGTGATAAGAGACTTTGGGACCCAGGTGGACAGTAGTCTCTCCTTTGATAGTCACATCGCCACAGTAATCAGGAAGTCTTTCTACGTGGCACACCTCATCATAAAAGGGTTCTCATCCAGGAAATAAGAGGTCATTGTTTCCCTCTACTCGACACTCATTAGGCCCATTATAGAGTACAACGCCCCTTTTGGAATGTACCTCACAAGACATCTGCAACAGCTGGAAAGGCCACAGAAGTACCTCACAAAGAGGATTACTAGCCTCAAACAAATGCCCTACACTGACTGGCTCAAAAAACTCCAGTTTTACTCCGTAGCATATTGCCTACTCAGAGGTGATATCTGCCTAACAAATATAGCTATGTCAAACCCAGAGCTGTTGGACATGCTACACCTAAAGAAATCCCAATCCCTCCGAGCTACACGCTCTAGGGACCTAAACCTTGTCACCACAATAAACAGGACATGCTGGAGGGATAGATTCCTGTCCCAGAGACTTCCCATACTCTGGAACAGGCTACCCATGTATGTCAAGCAAAGTTCTTCATTAGCACTCTTCATGAAAAATCTTGCTAAGTGGATGGGAAATAGGAAATACACCCCGGGGAACACTTCTGTATCTCTGCTCAACAGTGGCACAGGAAAATAACTTTCTTGGGTGGCATAAGCCAGGGAAACTTGTTGGCTAGGCTTACATAGGCCCTTGGGCCGATAGCCTAGTACCTACCTATGAACCTATGAATGAACCTATACCAGGCAGCTACAGAAAGTATTCAGGCTCAAACCCTGTACCTTGAGTACAGGTAACAGCAGCCTAGAATCCCTACCCACCACCACTTGTGAAAGCTTTCTAGATTTATGCCTCATATTTATGCTCTATTCCTCATAAAATCTGTAGTTTTCATCATTTTTTGGCAAATCAGTGAAGGACTGAATTTACTAAATAATGACAGGCGTTTGAATTTCAGACTTCATATTCGGTAACATAAATGGTAACACAAAACCTTTTATTCTAGCAATTTTCTAAATTTATAAGATCAGTATTTGAAATTTGTCCATATTTTTGGGTCTGTATTCCCCCATTATTGGCTTTGTCTGGGTTTTTTTGTGCTAAGAGGTTGAGAGCTATGGTGAGAAGTGAGAACTGAATTCTGTATTCCACCATTATTAGCTATGTCCAGGTTTTTTGTGCTAAGAGGTTGAGAGCTATAGTGAGAAGTGAGAACTGAATTCACTAAATGATAGCCATTTATGTTTCAGTCTTCCTATCTTTTAGGAAACTGCTGGTTTGGCATACGGGTATATTGATCTGACTGTAATGCACAGGGTTCTGGGTTCAAGACTTGGCAGTGAAACGCATGGTGGTAATACAGCATTTTATTCTAGCAACTTTCCAAAATTATGCAAGCAATGTTTAAAATGTGTCCCTGATTTTTGGGCTTTTGTCACCCCCTCAATAAATTTTGGCTTTTTCCAGATTTCGTGTGCTGCAAAGCTGAGAAATTTAGTTGTGTGTCAAGTGGATTTTACAAGGAGCTGAGAAGGGGAAGAGAAGTTTAATGCTACTTATGCTAAGCTGTTTGTGTTGTTAGTAGTGCAACAGGTAGTATACTTACTTTTGATGCAGAAGGCTATGGGTTCTACTTCTACAGTATGAAGATAGATCACTAATACTGTACTGTGTTGTAATTTAAAGGGAGTGGATGCTGCAGTCCTATGAATGTCCTCGTTTGGAGGAGTTATCTAGTAACTATGTTTATTTTATCAGTTTGCCATCCACTACAAAATTACTAGCTTGTAATTTTTTTAATGTAGCATAGGCAATTTATTCTTCAAGGCAACAGGCACTTTATTTGTAGATGAAACAATGAAATATAAAGTTGTTTGCTAGCAGCAACCCCTTCATTAGTTACAGATCCCTTTAATGTGGAATTATTTAGATAACTTACTTCTGCATAGATTTTGCATATTTACTAATATTGTTGGATTGTAATGACAGATGTTTGAGTGGCCTTTTATGGTTGAAATTTTCTGAAATGGCTAGTTTAGTCATTATTGGTTCATACATTTTGTTTCATTGCTTACTAGAAGACTGTTCCAAACTACAAATGTAAAACACATTCTAACAAGTGGTGCTGTATTATACAAGGAATATAATTTAATACAAATCAGGTCAATACAATCAGGAAGGTGAATCAAGGAATGCATACATGTATGCTTGCTCACAGGATGCAGAAGATCAAGTCACCAATGGAGTCCCCCAGGGTTCAGTGCTGAGACTTTTTTTGTTTGGCATATACATCTCAAAAGTAGAAAGAAATACCAAAGGGCTTTGGCCAACTAAGTTTGAGATGACTGCAAGCTACGAGCAGTTATGGAATCCCCAAATGACTTAGCCATCATGCAGGAAGGTTTGTCCCAAACAATAACTGGTGCCAGAATCATGAATTAAAACTAAACTCCAAGAAATACATTATTGTATGTTTTGGGAAGTCATCTACTCCATGGAACTGCCAAATTGACAATGACCCCTGAGAAGTGACCCAGTTGTTTGGCATTTGGGAACTTGTGTGTACAGTGACCTAACTTTTGACCAACATGTGCCCAGAGTCATAAAGTCTTTCTATATTGCACAGCTTATAAACAAATTGATTTTGACTAGATCTAGAGATGTTATTGTCCCCTTTACAAAGCCCTCATTAGGTCAATCATTTTGTATAATGCCCACTTTGGCATGTATCTGTCCAGACCCATGCAACTTCTCTAGATCTAGTCAAACTCAATTTTAGTAAGTATATAAGTCCTAAACAATAGGTCTTGCATGGACCACCTCAAAGATTTATCACTATACTCAGTATCCTACAGAGTGGTTAGAGGTGACATGTCTGGTATACAAGGCATCCTCCGACCTAATACAGATGGACCTACTGAAGATCAGCAAGTCAAATGGCATCAGAAATACTCAATCCAGGTATCTAAACTGAATGTTGTGGAGAGATGGATATATATCACAGAGGCCACCACTGTCCCAGAACAGACTATCCATTCAAGTCAAACAAAGCTCATCCCTGTCCACAGCCAAATGCAACTTGGATCTAAGGATGGGTAATAGAAAATGTACTCCAAGATTGCCTTTCATGCCATTAATGGATAGAAGCAGTTTCTAAATGCTGCATTCCTTACATGGGTCCCCTCAAATTATCTATAGTATGATCACATTTATTCTCACTAGGGCTAATATACAATTATAAGCCATGGGATAGGTAAGACCAATCAGAAATGTTAATTCAAGCACCAAAAGGGAAACTGGCCAAGCTTAAAATGTCCTCCAAGTGAACCTATGTTGTGGTAGTAAATTTTTTAGATCACTAAGTGCCCCTCTCACCCTCTGCCCCACCCTCCCAGTCTTCAACAGCTTCCGGCACCTCTGCTCTCACTTCATATTGCAATTTCTGTTTGTGTTATACTAACTTACCTTTAGTTTCTCTATAAACTGGCTAAAATTTCTCTAAATATTAAATTATTGTCATATAGCTTATATCTATTTTAAACCAATGTTTTCATATGATGTCTAATTTTGCATAATTATTAAACTGTAGACATGTTTGCATTATTTTTGAAGATTGTGCAATTACTGTTCTTAAAATGTTTTATAATAGTTTGGAGTTTTTTCCCAGGCCTCCTCTGAAAATGGGCACCTACCCAGTCAGATTTTCCTGGTAATCAAATGACAATAAATAAATAATAGTCTATAGTAAATTTAAGTAAAGATATTTTAAGATTGATGCATCACGAAACTACATGTAATGTTTTCATACTTATTCAATAGTTTTTAAAATGAAACTATCATGTCTTATAGGACATTTCAATATTGGTGAATTTACGGCTGTATATATGAAAACCTTTATTTATGCAGAGGATGGTAACTGACGAAAATTGGAATTGCTTCAACCCAATGGTCACCAGTGTGTAATAATTATATCCAAATGATTCCACATATATGCACGTGTGGATTTTCACAAAAAGTTACCTTTTCTGAAATTATAAGAGACTGGTTAAAATTTCATTGTAACAGGCAAACTTATGTGCAAATTTTTTCCTGCAGGAGTTCAATAATGTGTCATCAGTAATCCTTTCATCATTTTGAGGTAAATATGAATACACTAAGACTAATTAGTTAATTGATTAATTAATGACCAATTAAGGACAAGGGAAGAAACATTAACCTAGTTGTGGTTAGAGGAAATAATGAAAAATACACTGGAAAGTACGAGACAAAAGTAGTAAGACTAGAATTAAATGTGATGCATCAGACAAACAAATTATTTTATAGTGATACTGACCTAGAGACTGATTCATTCATTAGAACAGATTTAAGTGCATCAGCAATGAGTCTTGTAGTTACTGCAGACAGCTAAGACTGTGAGCTGTAGTTCCTGTGGTCCAGAGTTTGATTCTCTTAGCCCTTTTTTGTCTACTGTATGACCTTGAGTATGTAGTTTCACCAGACATTTTTCCTGGGTTGCCCTCAGAAAGGGGCTGTGTATCCAGTGGGCCTTAATGATTCACAAATGGGTATTATTATTATTATTATTATTATTATTATTATTATTATTATTATTATTATTATTATTATTATTATTATTATTATTAGAGTACAAGATTTTGTTTACCAGTTTTCACAATATGCACATTATGTGTATATGATTTTCACAACACGCACAGTATGTGTATATAGTTTTCAGAATACACAGAGTGTATCTATATGATCAAACATCATTTGCAGTATAGTACCACAGCTGGCACTATTCAGGTATCAGCATAAAAAGGTGAGTGACATGTTGTTAAAATGAGCCTTATTACTACCTGAGGAAACAGGTAGTAAAAGTTGATTAAAGAGATCCAGTATATGAAACTCAGGTTTGAAGCATGTGAGCTATTCAATGATCAATGATTATGGAATATGCAAAATAACAGGATATTTTCCTTAGCAAACAACAGTCACAAAAGACATGAATTTAATGCATGCCAGGACAAACAGAGGGAAAGTGCAGGCTGTAGATCAGTTTGTGTAATGCAATGAGAGTAATAAATAGTATGTGATGACTACAAAATGTCTGCTACATGCAGGAGAATTTACAGTGGTTACATCCTGAATTTTTCAACATAAAGTTAACACAGATAAATGACGGATGTATTTATTCTCAATGACAAAAGGAGAATATGTGAGATACAAATACTGCATAATCATTCCAGGTAGTAAAATGAAACTGAAAATCATTTGAGTATACTGTAGTGAGTTGTAATTTTTTTATATGCCAAAGAAGCAGATAGCTCATTATGGGCATGGGCAACAAATCAGTTTCCAGGTTGGGGAAGATAGGTCCATAGGTTCATAGGAGGTTACTAGGCTAATGGCCCTAGGGCCTTTACAAGCCTAGCTGTGTAAAAACCTGTGTACCCTAATGGACCATAGTTAGATGCTCATTGTCAGCAGAGTGATTGCATGATCAGTACCGACTACCCCTGTCCATGAAGGACATAGGTGCCACCCCCAGGGTGAATTTACGGTCACTTGTGCAATTGTCAATGTTGGGCTTAACTAGCATCATTGAGGAACTCTGCTTCACTTAAAGTGGGAACTTATTCCAGAGGAGTGGCAATCTCTGGGAGGTATACCTGTCTCTCCAACATGTTTTGTTAATGTCACAGGCTAGATTGAGATCCCTGGAGTGAGTGACTCTTGTCCCATTTAATTTGCAGATGTGCAACATTTCCATTAGGACAGAGTGAGAGACTGCTCTCTAGACCAGGCACAGCTCACCTCTCAGTCTTGTCATGTATGACATGTTTTGGAGGCCCTGGATTCTCTTCGTTAGAAACCTCTGTGGTCTCTCCATATGCTGCAGGTGTCTGGTGAGGTATCTACAGAAGGCAGCATTGTACTCAGTTAGTGGTCTGATAGGGGTCGACTACAGTGGAGTTATAGCCCCCTTAGTCTTGGATGTGATGCCCTTATTTTTTAAATGCTCTTAGCTATAACATTTATAATTTTGATAATATTACAAAATAGGTACTGATAAATCGGTAATGCAAGTCTGTATATAACTGCATAGCATGAGTGCTAGAACTCAGCCCATTTGGTGCCTTCTTGCTTCTGACATCTATCCTGCAGAGTTACTTCTCATTGTTGATATGCGGATAAAATAATCAGATATTCTATACCCATGTTCTTGCACAGATAATCTTTAATAAAGAAGTGCAAACATAAATTAAAGGGAGAACTGTTGAGATATAGAATGCTAAAGCGCAACCATCAAAATGGATTTCTTAATTTAGACATTGCTTCTTTGCATGTTAGGCCAGCAAATATATCTGTGTTCTGCGAGAATTGCTTTACATATCAAGTTCCATCTGCGTATTGCAGGTCCAGAAAAGAAAATTTCTCTCTCACTTGTTTGTTAACATGGAACATTGCTTAACTATGAGAAGAACCAAAACGTGAATGCACTAACCATGGAGAGAGCCAGGAAAGTTCAACACCAGTACCAAATTTTTTATTATTATTTTTGTGCATGTGAATTATAACTGGAGAATATTCTAGTCTTCAGAGACAGCCATTTTAGATTTGCTTTTGTAATGTTTAACTAAGCTGTCACATCCTATTATGTTAATACATTTATTGCCACAACATGATTTTATGTCTCAGTCTCACTGAATTTACTTTGAGCTTGACAGTGTCCTGGACATTTATATTATGCAATGTGGGGGTCCAAGGAACACACTGAAATTTTTCTTAAACAAACGTGGAAACTGACTGTACAGTGATCATCCAGAATTTTCCTTTGGGATGTACTGATTTAGTCCACATAGTCTCGGAATGGGCCTAAGGTCCATAAACGTCTTTGGCACAAAAAGAATCTGGAGGAGTCATAGGTTCATAGATTAGTACTAGGTTAACTGCCCTTGGGAGACATTTTTAGCCTAGCCAATTAACCTATGTGAGAATCTAACCCTGTACCTTGTGTCTGTAAGGCAAATACCTTAATCATTATGCCATCATATCTGGTCTGGTAGAACCTCCAGGATGGCTCTTTTTTCTAAAAGTTTTACAACCTCTGTAATCACTGCCCTTTTCTGGTGTCATGGAAAGTCTGAAAGAGGAAGGGAAGTGATTTGAAATGTATATGAAATGAAATTACGGTGTACATTCGTCACATGTGATGATGATCCACATTGGCTTGTGCAGGAACAGATAACTACTAACTGCCTCCAGAGTGGAGCACTTAGCCAAATCCTCTGAGAGACAGATGCCTCCTCAGTCTGGGGCTGCAGAATCCCCAAGCATTCCTTGAACCTCTGCCACCAGACCAGAGATGTTAGCTTTTTTCAGTCTCCTAATCCTGTGGATGTTGACCAAGCTGATGTAGATTCATTTTTACTCTTGAAAAGAGGTAGTGTGGACTTCTAAATTTAACACCAACCATCATTAGTGTTTCCCTCTTTGTTGCTATTTTTCAATTATACTTTGCTTGTAGCCTGAAGTTAAGACCATTAAATGGAGATACCTTGGAGTTCTCATGGAAATCTCACAGGCAAAGTCAGGTATGATGGCACACTGTCACTCTGTTGTCTGCCACCCCAGCTGTACCATCAACTGCATTATAAGGTAGTTACATGGTAAAATTGGCCATGATAGATACTGTGGAAGCCTGCATTTTTAAATGTATGTAACTCACTGTGATCCACCTCGTCCAGTACTTTCAACATAACATTCACAACATTTTACTGAAAATACAGCATTTCTACTAGGTATCTCAAAACCTTAGGTACAACATCAAAATACAAATACCTTTTTTCTACTGTAATCATTATTCCTGAACTCTTTGTCTAAATAGTGGTTCATGGGGCTCTGAGGCATAAAATCTCTTTTTATGGCTACTGCTGCAACAATAGAACCCATAGTCAGGTTTATTTATCAACACTGCCTGATATTGTGTGGCAACATAATTTTATTAGGTTCCTTTGGTATAAGAACTGCTTATCTGTCTCTTTTCAAACCTCTGTATCAACTACTGTGATTATATTCAGGGAGACCACCCTGGAGGCCAACAGAAGGCCTCAGAAGGCTTCACGTAGGACCTTCTCCAAGACTGACTGGTTATGTTTAAATAACCTCTCAACTTTGCATCATTAAAAAGTTTCCCCCAAACCTGGGACCATCAGTGGTAAACAGGGGACTCAGCCTTGACAAGCACACCCAAGTGTAATTCAGAAGACTACCATGTGGAGTCCAGATGCTTCCTTGTATCTTCTATTGGTTGACATCCTTATTTGGGAAGGTTGTAAGTTAGAACCCCCAAGTTTTTTTGTCTATCTAGGAATCCAGGTAATGTTCCCATAGAAGACTATCCAATCATCTGTCTGGACAATGATAAGCTCAACTCAAGGCAGAACCTATATATACAGGGGCCTCAGTTAGACCACCCATAACACTAGGATAGTGTGGGCTTCTGCAATTGAGGATTCAGCATCAGAACTGAGCTTGGCATCTGTGCTGTCATCTTCAACAGTGACCCTCAATGAAGGAGCACTGTCAGTCTGCACCAGGGGGCATGAGACAAACACTGACTCCCAGCATCAAAGCTCTGGATGTTGAAGTTTCTTACAACAAATTTTAAGGGTCAAAATCTCAGATCTTGGAATCAAATATGCTGAAAGTGACATAAAGACTGAGCTTTCAGCCCTGAATTCCAGTGGCAAGGAAACTATTGGCAATGAAGGCCCTAACACCAGAGATATTTACATGGATAATATCACCAACCTGGAAGACACCCATTTCATTGACATTAGTGCATGGCCATTTTCACTCTATCTGTTGAACATAAAACATAAATAATCCCAAAAAATGTAAATACAAAAATCTAATTTATTAAACAATACTAACATCACACAACTCTACTCTTCGCACTAATCTAATAATGAATGAGACAGTGCAAGTAACACATTCCACACAAATAAATAATTAAAATTAAAGAATATAATTACAGCTAGAAAAGCAACAATTGAAAAGTATAAACAGAAAATGACCACAGTGATATAAATCATTCGCAATCAACATACAGCAAATCAAAATAAAAACTTCCATATCCTAGTACTACTAGTAATTAACCGTTCACACTTAAAATTGTGACTCCTTAAAACTTAAATACCACCTAAAAACTTAAAATGCAATCTTGTCAACATTTGCACCAAAAAATAAAAATGGTATAACAAAAATACAGAACACACATCATGTATGGAACACGGCTAAAGCATATAAATAAACTTTAATGAAGCATTGTAGATTAAAACACACTAAAACTGGTCACAAAGATAAAAAGTAAGGTTAGCACTTTCACATCAGGTGTAGATGCTTCATCAGACCACTGCCAATAATTACACAGTAGCTGTTTAAGAGAAACATTCAAACATTATGTATGCAGTGTGGATTCACTTAAGTAAGCCTCTAGTTTTTAAATTAGGTTTTCAAGAAACAGTATCAGTAATACCATATCCTTTGTCATACTGCAAATTAATAGTCCATCTGGTTTCTAACCCCTCTGTCAAATTCTTAATATCACCAAAATGTTTAGTAGGATAAACAAATTATAACATTTGAAAGATAAACACATGACTATTATCATTCATACTGACATGTATTTGTAACTGCACATCTCTTTATTTCACTCAAATGCTCTTGTATTCTTTCAGAGATCGATTAATTTTTCCAACATAGTAAGCTGGACACTGCTTGCATCTGACTAAATATATCAAATTCCTATTTGTGCAGTCTGCATAATTATTAAATATGTATTCCTTACCAGTAACAATGTTTGAATGAATTGCCATTCTCTATGTACGGACAGCTGGTGCACCTCCTACAACTAAACATGCGTATTCGTTGAGATTTAACCATGTTAATGTTGCAATGGTTATAAAATAAAGTGTGCTTTAATGTCTTTCTCCCTCACAAACCCTGCAA
This sequence comes from Protopterus annectens, assembly GCF_019279795.1. Taxonomy (NCBI): domain Eukaryota; kingdom Metazoa; phylum Chordata; order Ceratodontiformes; family Protopteridae; genus Protopterus; species Protopterus annectens. The sequence goes on from NC_056732.1 coordinate 1,380,637,419, forward strand.
AAAGCTTCCAGGAGGGGATGCAGGATGGGGACATAAGAACTAGGTTTCTTAAAACCTGAAGTCATATGTTCAGTGGAATTAAAATAAGTTTCAGTATAACATTCCTTGTACAAAGTTTTATGTCAAGAATGGTGTCACAAATACTATTATGAGCAGCAGGAATATATGATAAACCCTTACTAAGTAACGCATATTGAGTATTAGTCAAAACAAAATTTAATAGATTATAAATCAATGACTGTAATTCCACATCTTCTTTAGTGTGGGGTGCTGTGCTCACTCTGTAGAATGTGCTCTCCTCTTAACAGGAGTACAACACATAAACCTGCAGCCTTGAATGTCAGCGCTGGAACACTTCTGTGCACCACTGACAGATATTTACTGCTTTTCAGCAACTTATATGTTTATTTTTTAACATCAAATTAATTAATTAGAATTCAAATAGCCATGCAGTTACTCTTTCAGAAAGAAAGATAAAGGGAGGAGACAGCACATTTTTTAGATTGCAAACACCCCACCTACATTGATGTGAGGAAATATTTCTTTATTGAAATGGTGATGTATGAGAGAAATGAATGCCCTTCATGGGTGGTGTAATTTAAACATCAGAGAGCTATTGAAAATGGGGCCATGTAGAGTGGGGAAAAAAGAAGGTGGGTTGGATGAGTTGGGAAGCAGTATGACCCCGTTATAAAAATTTGAGTATAGTCATGTTAGACCCCACTTTATGAAGTATGTCTCAGTAATTTTATATGTAAGTTGCATCAGTCCAAGTACACTAGGTAGATATTATGTTTACTTCTGCTGACATTTTGTATTTGTGTACTAAAAGGTTAGTTAATTGAGTATTGCCCAGATGACCTCTGTTTGAAAAGCAGACTTTGAGTTGGAGTAACCAGCAAGGGGAGGAATGGAATGAGCATAAGATATCTACTTGTCCATCCTGGGAGAATAGAAGTGGTCTGGTTCCATGCATATGCCAAAACCTGCAAGAAGAATAGGTTTACAGCTTGCAGCATAATGGGTCAGGGATATGTGCTTGGCTCTATCAAGGCATTTGTGGAAGTATGCACACACTGATGAAGGCACAGCACAGTAGGTCCGAGTGATAATGTGAATGCATGTGTGAGCTTCCAGGTGTGGAGTGAGGGTCTATAGAAATTTCCCTCTCTCACCAATAGAAGGTTCAATGCAGATTGCTGAGGTGCAATTGAGTAGTTCCCTAACCTGTGGATAATTATAATCTATACTTAAATATTGCCAGCTCCATTGAGAGGAGTAAAACCAAACCTTCAGGTGACTGAGAGCAATGGTGTAGCTAGACATACTCTTTTTACACAAATCTATCTTGCCAACAAGTACTATTAATGTCACGGACCAGGTTAAGGCCTTGTGTGTGGGTTGCATGAGTGGAGTTTGCCTTATGGATATGCTGCAACTCTATCAAGCCTGGGTCTGAAATGGCCTTGTATGCTAGACACAGGTCACCTCTGAGCAGTCTGTATGAGACTGAGTAGAGGGACAGGGTTTTTAGCCTATCTGTATAGGATAGGTATTTGAGACCCTGGATTTTCCTGGTCAGGAACCTCTGTGGTCTCACCAACTGCTGCATGTGCTTGGCAAGGTACATGCCGAAGGGGGCATTGTACTCAATAATGCATCTGATAAGGGAGTACAGGGATGTTATGACCGCCTTATTCCAGGATGAAATACCCTTATTTATGAGGTGGGCCATGTAGAAAGCCTTCGGTACAACGGAGGCAACGTGGTGGTCAAAAGTCAGGTTGCTATCAACCTGGGTGTCCAAGTCCCTGCATGCTTAGTACATTGTTATTAATGTGATAATTCACCCACCCATACAGAGAGACACAGAACACCCCCCCCAAAAAACACACACACACACATATAGACACACACTCACACACACACACACACACACACACACACACACACACACACATATAGACACACACTCACACAATACCCATCTACACTCACAAAAAGGATTTATGCGCAGACACACACACACACACACACACACACACACACACACACACACACACACACACACACACACACACACACACACATACACCACACAGCTTAAAGAGGTGAACTTGCAGTTTTTCTACTGTTTTATGTAGAACTATACAAAAGTGACCTATCTGTTCTGTATTTCTAACATGGTCCTTTTGCTTTAAATGGTAGTTGCATTATCTTCTGCTTCTTTATAACAGAAAAACATGTAGACCTTTCCCCACAAAGCAAACAGAAGCACAAAGCCTGCCCATACTTAACAGATGTCAGTGCTCTAAATCATCATGGGTGGCTCCCTGTTGGTTTGAGCAGATCTGACATTGCTGTTGCCTTATATTTCTAAAGATGCAGTCAAGTATGACGTTTTACAGAATATCTCCCAAGTGTTTAAACAAATATAGCTTTTCCATTTTAATTACTTTCTGTTTTTTTTTTCCATAATACAAGAAATGATAACAACGGATGTCTCTTAGATAAGACTATAAACTGAAATCATGAGCAATATGTCCTGGAGCAGTTTTGCAAATGTCACCTTAAAATATCTTAAAGTCTATAAACAGATTTAAAAAACAGACTGGTTAAAAAAAGAAAGAAAAAAAAACATGGGGCACAATAAATTCATAGACAAGCTGCCTAGTATGCAAAGGCATAAACAATGACTTGCATACTAGGCAGCCCTGTCCTCATATATAGTCTAAAGGCAGTGTAGTAGCACAGATGTACTACTGGGAAACATGCATTCTGTCCCATCTTTAAATGCAGTACTCTTGGAGGGTATGGATTGTGCTGATGAGGCCCATCTGGCATGTCATAAGTAGCTGGGTGCATTCATTGAGGTTACCTGCATTATGCAAGATACCCTGAAGGGCAGTGCAGATAATGTGTACGAGAACAGTACTAGGCAGTGCCAAGCATGTATGCATATCATTGGGGTGAATCTGCAAAGGGAAGTAAAGCAGCTTTACCCTGTGCATATTACTGGTGCAGGGTAAGTAGCATTGTATATGTGTGTGGGAGTGTGTGGCTATCTGTCTGTAAGCACAGGTGTATCATACCTCTCAACCTTTTACAGCAAGAGATCTGGACAAAGCCACAAATAACGGGGGCAAAGGTCCAAAAATAGGGACACTTTTTAAATATTGCTCTTACAAACTTAGAAAGTTGATAGAATAACAGGTTTTGCATTAGTCTGAATTTCCTGAAGGATATGAAGACTGAAAATCAAATGTCTGACATTATTTTCTGACTTTAGTTCTCAAATGAATTTTCAGTGATTTGCCAGAAAACTACAATTTTATGAGAAATGGACCAAAAATCTAAGTAAAAAAATCAGGACAATCTGCAAAAATCTGGACACTTGAGAGCTATAGTGTGTGTGTGTGTGTGTGTGTGTGTGTGTGTGTGTGTGTGTGTGTGTGTGTGTGTGTGTGTGTGTGTGTATATGTGTGTGTTCATGTGTACACATGGTGAATGTCCAAGCTGTCTTCTGTAGTGGTAGTGTTATGAAATTTTTTTTAAAAGAAGGTGCACAATTAGGGTTGAGGGTAGAGGCAGGGCTAGGGTTGGGGGTAGAGGCAGGGCTAGGGTTGGGGTTAGCATGCATTACTAAGGTGGAGTAGTGGGAGAAGATTAAAGTAGACCAATTTCAACTTTGGTAATTAAATTTAATAGCACAGTGCTTGTGAGTCATGTCGATTTGATGATGGCAGTTTTGGTGAATGTAAAAAACCTCAAAAACATTTTTGCCAAAACGACTTTCAGCAAACATCCTGAGGAATTTTTATTTATTTATTTATTTATTTGTTTATTTATTTATTTATTTATTTTATAGCCCCCTGCACCCCCATGTGGGGGTCCCAAAATGTATGTATACCAACTCTGACGTTGTAAAACAGTGGAGGAAAAAGGAAAGCTCCACTTTCAAAAGATGTAGTTTCAGCAAATGTTCTTTAGTTAGTCTGTATAGGTTCACTTAATTAAGGAAAATGTTGCATGTCTACCTATTATTCCAAAGAACTACATCAACAGTCTTTATGGTAAAATGGATCAACATGTTAAAAGAAAAAAGGTGAGTTGGAGCATTGCAAAGATATAGCATTTCTAATCTGTTTGGACATTTGTCAGGAGCCAAAGAAGAGCTCACTGGACACCTGCACATACACTAAGTTACATTACATAAAGCAACTGGACACCTGCACATACACTAAGTTACATTACATAAAGCAACTGGACTACCTTTAATGTGCAGCTGCTTCTTTTTCATGGGTTTACCTAAACCCTTTCAGCTGTCCCATGCCCACCATAAGGCTCCCATAGAGCCACATCCCACTACCCATTCAGGCAACATGTTCCAGAGCTCTAAAACATTGTGAGAAAAATTACTTTCAAATATCAAGATTAAAATGAGCTGCATTTGATAACTCCTTTTTACCATTCAAGCACATGAATTTCTCATGGAATTTCTTGGCACCATACTCATCTCTCCTAATTACTATTGCATTTAAGTCTATTGCCTTCAGTCACATTCCAATCTCCTACCCATCCATCCTCTTGATGATCCTTATACTATCATCAAAATGCCTTCCAGTTACTTGACATAATTTTCCGTAAGTCAACTCCAAAAGTACACATAGCAGCAAGTGAGCTTGGCAATGTGTGACAGAGTGGGAGCATACCCTCCCTTTCACTGGAATCTTTGGCACTCATATACAACTCAACAGTTTAGTGCCCACACACACACACACACACACACACACACACACACACACACACACACACACACACACACACACACACACACACACACACGCGTCTGACAGTCCATAGGCAATGTGATAATTATTCAAAAGTTTGTTTTGGACAATCTTTCATAAAACTTGGTGTCCCTTAGCATACATGTGATTTATGGGTTGCTTTATCCAAAATGCAGAACCTTGCATTTATCTACAATGAACTTCAGTTGCCACTTCTCTGTCCCTTGCAAAAGAACACGTGGCTCCATGTTCAGGCTTTTGTCTCATTGCAATACTGTGGTCTTGATATTTTTGTCATCTACAGACAGGTTCAATCTTTTTAACACTTAATATAAACAAATGATGAAGAACAATGTTTCCACCACTGCCTCTTGTGTATCTCCACTGGTTACTTCCTTTGCCTTTGCTAGCCACTTCTAAGCATCATCACCTGAGTCCTTCATCTCAGCCATTTTCCCCAAAAAAGTTCCTATGTTTCTGCTCTGATTCTAGCCTTTTCAGCATTTTGAGTAGCTCTTGCTACCCTGCTGAGCTGAAGATCTTAATGATATCCAGGAAGATCACATGTATTATCACTCCTTTATCCAGCCTTTATGTTAACTGGTTGTTGGACTGCAGAAGTTTCAAATGGCAGCTCTTCTTATCAGCAAAGCCATGCTGATTTGGATCCTGAAATTGGTTGTCCCTAGGAATGGCCTCAAGATTTTCTCTGACAATTCTCAACAACATATTCCTACCCCTGCCATAAGACTAACTTTTTTGCAGTTGTTTCATTTGATCCTGTTATCATCCTTGTATCCACACATGTCTGAAGCTGTTTTTCATTCACCTTTCATCTCCTTACTCACCACAGATTTCAAATGTATTTGTAAGTGGTTTTGCCAGCATTTTTGCTATTTTTTTAAACATATCCTGACTGGTATCATGTCTGAGCCCTCTTCTTTGTCCTCCTATAATCCAGCCAGGTCCTTCTGTAGCCTATCCTTTTATATTCATTCAGTTTTCAGTTTCTCATACCCCTCACACACTTTCACCCTATTCCAGCACCACAGCTTGCTAACCTGGTATACTGCTCTATGACGACTGCAGTCCTCATATCGGTAAATACTTAAAGTCCAAAAATCTAACACTAAAACTGGTGATACAGCCATAGTATTTTCAGTGCTTTCATCTGAAAAATCCTTCCATTTCAGATTAGCTCTATTACTTCACCTGTCAAGCTTGCCTTTAAAAATTGCATGCTATTTCATTCTACCTTGCTAGATGTGGGGTATTACCTAACCTAACGTATCTTCTATGTTTCAATTTAATCCTTATTTGCCTATCTTCTGCTTATATGTTCCTATATAGTATAGTATAGTATAGTATAGTATAGTATACTATATTGGTCATGTCCTACTGGAGAAACACTTTATCAACTCTGTAGACTGGTTAACTCCAAATACCACTCATGCACGAGCCTTCTCATGGCACAATCAGTGTATATTATAATGGTTACAGCTAGCTTAACATCCCATTGAATTATGTTTAATGGTGCAGCCTTGCAGCTACTTGTCTGTTTACCACTGTATGCTGACAAAGTACTGCAGAGTAAAGTAAATGCAGAGATCACAACACTACCTTGTTCTCACCATCTCCATGAGATCCTGGGATAAAGTCTTGAACACAACACTGGCATTCTGGGTCTAAATAATGACTTGAGCACTGGAGGAGCTTGTCAGAGAGACAGGAGTGACAAAGCAGTGACAGCTTACCTTCCTCTGGATGAAGAGTCAGATAGGTACTCATCCAAAATGTAATCTCCCCATAGATTCAGTGAATACAAGGGATCAATGGAGGCACTTGATTACAATGAGTACTAGGCTGACTGAGGGAATATCACTTGCAAAAGCAGAGATACACCTCCATGGACATCTGAAGTTGGGAACTTGTGAAATATTAGGAATAATCCTGATCCACAGCAAATGACAGAACCACTGTTGCATTTTTATCCTCTCCATGTGGAGAATAAATGGGCCACATGTCGCATACCCCAGAATACAAAATGGGCAACAGAGCAAGCAGGAAGTTGATTAGATCATCACAGGGACTGAAGTAAAAAAAAAAAAAAACTTTAGCACTTTTTCTGTAGTTATTAACATCTGACATACTAAAAACAGCTTTTTTTAAATAGTTAGGAGCCTGATATTTATCATTATAATCCAATAATTAAACAAGGTTTAGATAATGTATTATACAGGAGTTATTGGCACTGAATTTAAAAAAAAATAAAAATAAGGAATAAGAATTTTATTTTTTTTATCCCAGCCATCATCCTGATGGCATCACTGTCAAGTCTCTCACATCAACATTGTGTTCACCAGCTGCTCCTAACACCCTCATCTCATCAAGCCTACAGTAAGTGGCCAGAATAGCTCATTTCAAAGCTCCCAAACCACCCCTCTCAACTGTCCAAATTTTCACAGAATGTCCAGATTTTTGCCTCGTGTTTTTCGTTTGTTCTTCATAAGACTGAAGTCAGTAAGTAATGACAAACATTTGAATTTCAGACTTTATATGTGTCAGAAAATGTGCACCAATGCAAAACCTATTATTCTAGCAACTTTCTAAGTTTATAGGAGAGATTTTTAAAATCTGATCATATTTTGGGGCCTTTGCTGCCATTATTTTTGGCTTTGTCCAGATTTCATGTGCTAAGAAGTTGAGAGGTATGCCACAGATACTCATCCCCACATAAGGGATACTCATAAAAAGCCAGTGTTGTCTGAATATTATTAAACTCAGAATGAAGAATTTTTAACTTAGAAATTAGATTTAGTCAGACACCAGCACTCTGAGTATAAATTAGCAAGAAGACCTACAAGCTCTCAGGTGAGAGTAAAAACAAAACTCCAAGTTGGCTCCAAGGGTGCTTAACAGTCCAGCTTATGGGATCTTGAACATTACCTTGTTAGCTTGTCAACCAAATGTAATTGTTCAATAATTTGAGAGTTCTTTAGCATTGCCCTATACTGGAATTGAACTATAAAGTGACATTTTCTGATCCAATGATAACTGTTGTGTTTTCTAACTGTGCTTACAAATCCCAAACAATATTGTTACAAGATCATTTTGCAGGGTTTTAAAAATTCTGCTGAAATTCCAGCACCTTCTACAACTTTGTTATTACCAAGGTTTTCTAGTACCCATGTGACTTCACTCTCCAGAATATCTAGCTGTAGACAAGAGAATATACTACCTTCATCTGTCTCATTGATATAAGGGTTCCTCTTCATAGGAGCCATAGCGGGCATATCTAGTGCCCGTTGCACTCAAACAAATGGTCTACTCTATAAATTGAGAACAAAGTTGTTAAAACTGCAGCAAATACTCCTTTTAGGACCCACTACTGTACAGCAAAAAAAGCCTAAGTTGATTAGAACTGCCCCATCAAATAATGTAAACACAGCTTCTTACCACCTAGAAAATTATCCAGCATCCATCTGTCTGTCCAGCACTAAAAACATTCTACATAACTATGTTCCCAGCTGGTCATTGCACTCCAGTGACCAAAAACTCCAGTCTGTCTACAAACCTATCAGTTCTGCTGGGTATTGTCTGTACTCATACAAGGTTCCTAAGGCCTGGAACTCCTTACCTGTGTTCAACAGGTCAATACCCTCCCTCCCATCTTTCAAAACCATTCTGAAAGACTTCCTAGCTATCTGTCTCTGTTCTTGCTCAAACCCAGGATAAATGATATCCCTAAATGTGAACAGGTATCTTTTCATTCCTTATGCCTCCTTACTCTCCTTTCTTCACTCACTTCCTTACTGCTATCAAATTCTCTTCTCTGACTTTATCTTTAAATATACCATAAGCCTGTTTTTCCCTCACTTCATTTTGTAGTTCCTATTTGTATTAGCCTAACTAATTTTTAATTTCTCTACAAACTGTCTAAAATTTCTATAAATCTTAAATGATTGTCATATAACTTGTTTTATTTTTGAAGATTATGTAATTACTATTCTTAAAATGTTTTGTAATAATTTGGAGCTTTTCTCCCCGGGCCTCTGCTGAAAATGGGCTTCTACCCAGTCAGACTTTGCAAGTAATCAAGTGTCAGTGATTGTCACATAACTTGTATCAATTCTTAACTAATGTTTTTTATATTATAATTTATTTGTTATAATTATTTAAACCAATTTGGAGGTTTTCTCCCTGGGCCTCTGCTGAACATGGGATTCTACCCAATTGGACATTCCAAGTAATGAAATGTCAATAAATAAATAAATAAATAAAAATAAAAGATGTTCTACTTGAAACTGTTGCACATTGTTTGCTACAAATGTAACAAGGGTTTTTCTACAAGTACAATAGCATGCACAAAATGCTTCAGCCTTGAACATAAATGCAGTCTCAGCTTCCATATCTGAATGCCAGTACTGCAATGGTGACCCATTGGCAACTGTTAATCACATCCCCTGCCCCACCATAGCTATGCCTCTGTTTCTCGTATTATGCTGTATATTTTTGCCACCTCTTCTTACTATGTTTGCTTCTGTGAGGTCCTTAACATATTTGTTTTTATCGTGCCCATTTTTAACTTGAAGTTTTCCTTAATATCCACAACTATCATGAGGAGATTTCTTGTCATTCCCATTCTATTATTGCCTTCCAGTTCTTTAGAATGTTCATCTAATATGTCTGATTATCTCTTATTGCTGTTTTCAGAAAGCAGAATTCAGTTTAACATATTTTCTACATTTCTTTTGCCTGTTTCTGTCCTTCTTTCCCTGGTCACTTCTAAGTTCTCCACAGCAGCCATTTTGCATTTGTAATCTTATTTCTGTTTGGAATACTTGTTTGCCATCTTCTTTTCAATACTAAAAATTCTGTCCATATTTCTTCCCTTAAAAGCACTCTTCCATTTAATATATTTTCATTTAGCATAACGGGGAATTTGCATCTTCTTGGTCTGGAGGCTTTTCTTGTTTTAATTCCGTTTAAACTTTACAACAAGTATGAACCACAGTCAGCTTCAGGTGTTGTTTTTGATAACTGACTAGAGCTCTTCCACTTATGACTGCAAAGTATATACTTTGACTATTTGTTAATATCCACAGGTAGAGCTGTCTGAGGCTGTTGCAAATGAGTGAATTATCTTAGCAGAATTCTACTAGTTTATTCCCCACTTAATTTGGTATTCCAAGGTCAAATTTGACCATTTTTCCAGTTCTACTGTGACTGCTAGCTTTAGCATTCCAGTCACCTATGATGAATGTAATAATGATTTTTTTTCTTTTTTGGTGTTATTTCCAAATGGTAGTGCATATCGTCATAAACAGATAAACTCTTTGGCATTTGCAGTCAGAACATAAGCTTGTGTCAATGTAATGCTCAATTACTTGGTTTTTAGTCCAGTTGAGATCATTTCATCATTTTTTGGGTTTTGACAACTTTTATTTTTTACTGATTTATTTATTTTTACATTTGTTTACTGAGATGGTCTGGTTTGGCCATTAAAATCCCTTTTTAGCAGATGCCATGGGAGAAAAGCTTCAAAATAAGAAACCAATATACACAAGCCTTATGTACATTGTTTAGCAAAAACTTGTCTGCAGAAATACACAAAGAAAATAAAAATACAGTAAGAGTAATAGTTAGATCATATATAAAGATTACAAAATACACATATCTTAAAGTACAAAACTGTAGGAAGATACAGACTGCACGGCATATGGCACTATAACAGAAAAGCAGTTGCAACTATACGTAAGTTGCATAATATAAAGTTCTACAAATACTAACGTCATGAGAAAGATAGAGTGAGTAAGATCTGGACAGTAAGGTTAAGTGCAAGACAGTAGAGAGATTTATATGATAAACCGGATGAGGATTTTTGCAACTATGTTGTAACATTGTTCAAGGAGGCTATATTGGTTGGCTTGGAGATTGACCAATAGGGTAGCAGTGTATTGAAAGGTAGGGAGAAGAAAGGTTGTGGCAATGCATTTTTCTTGCAGAGTCAGTCAGATAGGATTTAATCCTCTAGAAGGCATCATGTTTTTGATGAGTGTTTTTACTACCTCATTTGTATGATTATCAGATTTTAGCTTTTCATCAATTGTTAACTCAAGCAACTTGGTGTGGGCTAAATGTTCCATTATTGTATTGTTAGAAGAAGCTATGTTAAGCATTCTCTTTTATGTTATTTTATTAGTTTCAGGGTAAGTAGAATTAACTTAGATTACTAGTTGAATCATGTTTCTTAGTGGTGTGGAGATTGTTTATAAAAATACTGGATAACAGAGAGCAACGCTGGAGCCTTGGGGGAACACCTGCTGGAACAAGGAGGAAAGGAGATAACTGTATATCCTGATATCCACTGGTGAGGTGCATCTGTTTTCACTGTGGCCAGACTGACCCTGTTTATCATCCCCAAGATTCTGCTCTGCCTTGGTGAGGGAATCTTCAGTTATTAGTGCCTTACCTCTGCTGTTTATAGTCCTGTTTAAATTCTCTTCCACCAATGATGCAGCTCTTACCTTTCTTCTCCAGTATGTTCTTCCCATATCATTGCTAGATACAAAAAACACCCCGTTCCCTGTTTTATCATCTGGGTCATTCTTTGTTTTTCAACGTTTTGTACTTTTCCTTTTTCTTTCACCACTTCAGCTTTCCGTCATAGCTCCATGTTCCTGCTCCAGTGTTTTCTGAGTCAGTGCTTCATCTGCATTAGTCTCCAGTTTTTATGTACTAACCTCCCCCTTCTTATCCCTTGCACTGTCTGCTACTCCATGTTTGGCCTTTCTGATTTCTTCTAGATGTATTTTCCTTTTCTTTGGATCACTGAGTTCTCCTTTGGTACCTTTCATCATCCCATTACTTCATGCATCTACTTTTAAATTCCCACCTTCTTCTTACTCTCCCTCACTAGTCTACATCCTTGCTTATGCTAATCTCATCTTTTAAATCAATCCAATTTTAGCTGCCTCTACCAGTGTTCCCACCGCTACTTGACCCTGATCACTGCCTGCCTATGCACCTCCTTCCTTGATGCACTCAGCCTCTATCCTCAATAGCCAAACTACCCCCCTGCATTCTTACACTCTTCCATTTTAGACTTCCAATCTAGACCTGGGTGCAGAGACTCATGCCAATGTAGTTCTTCATGGCCTAGTTAGCCTTAGTGAGTAGGAGGAATTTAAAGCTAAAACAAATGAAGACCAGCCCCCCTAGATGAGGGCACTACTCTCAGCACCATACTCCATACCCCCCAACTGTACAGATTTTCGCAGAATGTCCAGACTTTTGTCTCATATTTTTGGTCTGTTTTTCATAAAATTGTCATTTTCTGGCAAATTAGTGGCAAATCATTAAAGATTAAAGTTAGAAAATAATGGCAGACATTTGAGTTTCAGACATCATTCCTTTTGGAAAATTCATGCTAATGCAAAACTTATTATTCTATCAACTTTCTAAGTTTGTAAGAGCATGTATTTAAAATCTGACCTTACTTTTGGTTCTTTTTCTCACTTTTATTTATGGCTTTGTCCAGATTTCTTGCTCTAAGAGGTTGAGAGGTATGCTCAGCTCTCTCTTCCAGGCTGAATGAAAGTTAATAGCAACAACGTTGAGCCCTCTGACCTGGAGGAATAAATGAGTCAAATGCTACAGTGGGGGGGGGGGGGGGCGGGCACAGGCTTGTTTGTCATGGCTGTTGGGAAAGAAAATTAAACTCTGGATCCCTTCTCTTTTCTTGCCTCTAGACTCACTTTAAAATCTACCAAATGCATCTTGTGCCCCCAGTCCAGCATAGCATCTGCCCTTAGATTACCACCCCCCCTTAAAATTCAATGTAGCAATCACAGGTTTTCTTTTTAGACATCAAAAATTATCAGACTTCTTTGGTCCTTCTCTCAAGTCTCCAGCCCACAACATAGACTTCTACTGAAAGCTCAGAGATCTCTTAGAAAGACTACAATGCTGCTGATTCACTTTTACTGAAATTACCTGACCCTCACCCACTCTTCTTTTTCACCCTTGACAACTTTCATACTTCCAGGTTAAAAATAATATTAATAATGATTTGCCTTGTAACATTTAGTTTATCACATGGATATTGCAACATTGTGCATAAAATGATGTATCTGTTATATTTCTTTATAAACCAAATATATTGTACACAAATAACCATGGTTTCACTGCATTCTAGCTGCAGTTCATATGCATTCTAATCTGAATTCATTGACCTGTTTTTTTCAGCTAATGTAGGTGCATCCATTTTTTGTATTTGTTTTTTTTCTACTTTATGCTTAGACAATGCCTGAAACCTGTCATGTGGGATTCAAGCATTTTGTTTTATATGTGTTTACTGGGACAGTAGACTGATCACAGCTAACCATTTTGCAGGTACTGCTTAGGTGAAATAATACACAAATGAGAAGAAGGAGAAACAGAGCAGCAGTAAGTGTACATATCAAAACAGAACAAAACAGCCTGCAGCAATATATAACATAAATTGTATCTGTACATATCAAAACAGAACAAAACAGCCTGCAGCAATATAGAACATAAATTATATCTGTACATATCAAAACAGAACAAAACAGCCTGCAGCAATATAGAACATAAATTGTATCTGTACATATCAAAACAGAACAAAACAGCCTGCAGCAATATAGAACATAAATGGTATCTGTCCATATCAAAACAGAACAAAACAGCCTGCAGCAATATAGAACATAAATTGTATCTGTACATATCAAAACAGAACAAAACAGCCTGCAGCAATATAGAACATACATTGTATCTGTACATATCAAAACAGAACAAAACAGCCTGCAGCAATATAGAACATACATTGTATCTGTACATATCAAAACAGAACAAAACAGCCTGCAGCAATATAGAACATAAATTGTATCTGTACATATCAAAACAGAACAAAACAGCCTGCAGCAATATAGAACATAAATTGTATCTGTACATATCAAAACAGAACAAAACAGCCTGCAGCAATATAGAACATAAATTGTATCTGTACATATCAAAACAGAACAAAACAGCCTGCAGCAATATAGAACATAAATTGTATCTGTACATATCAAAACAGAACAAAACAGCCTGCAGCAATATAGAACATAAATTGTATCTGTACATATCAAAACAGAACAAAACAGCCTGCAGCAATATAGGACATAAATTGTATTGTAACAATTAATAGCTGTAGCAACAATTATGAGAGTAGTGTACATTTTACTTGATTATATCTCAGGTTTACATCTCAATAGAAATGTTTTGGGGTGATGGGGCAGGAGAGGATGAGAAGATGGAGTTAAGAGGTGTTAGTACAGTGCTAGAATGTGAAAGGCCCCTAGGGGATGTGGTCTGCTGTATGTCAAGTACAACTTTATTTGGTGTACAGACATTTTTTAAGATCATGTCTGAAGGTGGGGAAGGGAGATTGTAGCTCCTTTATATGAGGGGTTAGTCCCCATCATTTAAGAGTAAGGAGGGAGAAAGAGTGATTGGTGCAATGTAGATTGTCTGTGAGGTTGGAGTGGGACATTGTTTGGGAGTGGCATCTGAGGCTGTGCTGTGAGTGTTTGATACAACATTTGGCAACTAGTGATGGAAATGAGTTAGCCTGGAGACCTTTGAAGATGAGAGAACCTAGTATCAGGTCTGGGAGCCACTTGGCTTTTTTTTGGGGGGTGAAGCACATGCTCATGAAAGGGGCGGTTAATGATGAAGTGACACATTTTGTTTTCAAGAGTCTGTAGTATAGAGAAGTTTTTTTTGGCTGTGGATATTATGGGCAGTCCATATTCAAGCTGGGTCAGAGGGACTCCTGCCCTAGCTGGGTTGGATAAGGTAGGATGTGAATTTTCTAGTCCAGAAGATAAGCGAGTTAACTTCTGCATTTGACTTTACAATGCAAAATGCATGGAATTTTAGTGACAGGTCTAGCTGCAAACTGAAATATTTGAAATAATTGTTTGTTTCTTTTAATGTGCTACAAAGGGTAGTTATATTGACTGATACTCATGATTTGTTAAGTTTATGGGTGGTCCCAAACATGTGACATTAAGTATTAGCCTGTTCATGAACTGAAGGAGTCAAGGTCATTTTTTCAGTTGTAGCGTGGTTGTGACTGGACGTAAAGTTTATGAATGAAAATAGAAGAGAAGAGAAGCAAGGATAGAATCCACCTAGCAAATTAAAATAAATAACAATAAAATCAGTGTGAATATATTAAGAACCCAGGGGTTAAAGAGTTCTACTTTTCAAATGGGTATGTGTCCTTCATTAAGAAATGGATGTGTTACTTGACTATGATGCAGTCCTGTGCCACACTTCATGCTCATCACTATTTTAAACACAGAAATGGGACTTAATACACACTTTTTCTTAACTGCTGTCTGAAACATGCCAGTGGTGCTGTGCTGCTGATGGTGATAATAATAATTATAATTATGATGATGGTGATTATTCCACAAGAATAAATGTGTAGAAACAACTTGCATGACCCATAGGGAAGAGCGTGCAAAAATAGCGCATTCTCTTAGAACTGAATGCCTTTACTCAGTATATGTTGAACACCTGGTAACCATATTTTCAGTCTGTTTCTTCATGGGTGGACAATACAAACAAGTCTTTCTCTTTCTTTGTACTTTTCCATACCCAAATGACCAATGACGATATACTGATGCACTTCTTCATACAAAGAAAGTAGATTAATGACTTTTTCTCCCATTAGCAGAAGAACATCTGTCTATGTCATCCACAATAATAATGAAAGATAGTTTCTTCTAGATCTGACTCTCCGAAAACTAAAGTAGCACTTCATTTTACTTGATGAACTGGAGAGGCCTTTGCAGTCTTGGTTTCATACTTTGACTCAGGGTTCAGCCACCTAGGCAGTGAGACATTTCCCTGTGGTACATTTGGTTGGGGACACATGGCTGAAGTGGCATTCAGCTGCAGAGAAATATGATTCTTATGAATTCTCTCTGGGCAAACAGAAGCACACACTGTCATGTCTACAGCTTTAGTAACCAAGTACATGGGGGCAGAAGACGTAATGACCATTGTGCTCAGTGTACAGTACAACATGTAAAAGTGTGCTACAGCATGCAGGAAATCTTGCATGTTACTGTAGTCACATCTACACTCTAGTATGCCGTTTAGGTAATGTTCCCTAGACACTGTGAAAGGGTTAATGGTCCACACACACACCAATTATTAAGGTACTGCCCATTGTGCACTGCATTTGTCCTGCCACTGACAGGCCCCACAGGCCAGCCTCTTGCTGATGCCTGCCATACTGCCTGCTGTCTCATGTTGCCAGGGGGCCCTGGATATTATTTTCCCCCTGTGTATTTGGTTATTGAAGTTGTGGTCATGGCACCACATTCTTCTCCATGCCCACAGGAATTCTGAACATATTTTTATGCAGCTTAATGTCACTTCAGCCATGTGTCCCCAACTAAATATACCACAGGGAAATGTCTCACTGTCTAGGCACCTGAACCTAACTCATATATATTTTGAAGTATCTTTTAATGTTTTTTTTGTTGTATTTTGTACTGTTCACAGTATGTTTTACACTAGAAATTATTATTGGGGAGGGGGTCCTTTAACTTCTCTCTAAAAATAGGTCTGACCTAGTGTAGCTAATACTGTTAACAAACAATAATAGTAAATATACACACATTAAAGTAACTCTTACCCTCAGATCACTACAGACATGAGAGCTGTATTAAACCATTGCAACAATACATGGAAAAAGTGCATCTTGGCTTAGAACATAACCACTGCTGTAACTTACACTGAGAGAGACAAATTGCCACTGAAATAGCCAAATCCACTTACCTTCATTTAAACAGTCAGCTATTATGTAATCCCAAAAATGTGCAGGGAACAGTTCAGCAATATTCACAACCAAAGCAATCAATTACCGAACACCAGCACTGCCAACTTCGGCTGCTCTACATAATGCAAATGTTCTGCTAACGTATTCCTCCTTAAAATCAAACAAAAACTACTCATCATACAGAATACCTAAAGCTGTCTCTCTCCAAAGAATCCCGATGCACATAGATTTTCATAGATTTCATAGATTCATACTAAGCTAACTGCCCTTGCAAGCCATTTTAAGCTAGCCCATCCTCCCTTGGACCAACCTTCAACCCTGCACCTTGTGTTTGTAAGACAAACACCTTAACCATTAGGCCACCCTCCCAACCCTTTTCAGTCCAAAACCATACCCACAAAACTCAAGGACTAGATGGTGCTTTTAACTTAGATTCAAGACTTCAGCCCATCTTTGCAAAGAAAGCAACCCCATATATCAGTGAACCACTTGCCAAAATATATAGTAGCCTATATAGACTGTTCTTGCTGCCAGGAAATCTTCAGTCATTATAGCGCTTCCTAAAACTTCTTAATCTAAGGTTCCCTCAGACTTTAGATCTATATTTAAAACAGCAGCTTGTAAAACAAACATTTAACATAATGCATCAAAAAATGTAGGCTCAGCATGGCTACAGACACAGATTTAATACCCTAAGTGCCCTTTATAATGCTGCTATTACAATCTATTCCAACATTATCAAGGAGCTTCAAACAGATAAAATGCTTTATAGGTCCTGCAAGTGTTTTTGTCCTAGTGGACCACTCATTACCATTGACTAAGTTATCTACCTTAGACTTTGGCAATAGTCCCATTAAAATAGTTTCAGATTACCTTTCAAACAGAACAGCTGGTTTTGTTTTGTAATATTCTTTCTGTCCAACAAATATTCCAAACTGGGGTGCCACAGCTCTCAGTATCAGGACATGTTTTCTGTATCTATTTTCATTATTCATAAACAACTTTCTAATAGACCAGCCACGACATGAAATTATTCTGTATGCAAATTATATACTGCTTCCAAAGTCAACAGTAGCGCAATAATCATTACAAGAAAATTGTCATAAGGTTTGGAACTAGCTTAATAATAACTTAACTGTAAATGCATTCAGGACTAAATCAGACCTATTCAAACTGTAGGAATGTATAGCAAATATTTCCCAAATCCGTATCAAACAGCTTTTATGGTGTAATACTCACTTTGACACAAACTACATATAAATTGGTTTCTGGCTGTACTTCTTGCTAAACTACATAATCCAAAATGAAAAAGTTTGCAGTTCATGTACAGCAATGAATTACCTACAAACTCACTAGCTTTCTTTCCATACAAGGCAGAAATGCTATTGCGAAAAACAACTTCATACCAAAACTAGGGTATTGACTTCCACAAACACCATATCATATCTTCTACAAATAATCTTAACTAAACTGTGGTATCCATAATCACTGTATAATCCTTCAACCAATGAAATGCATTCTCATATCACAAAGAACAATCATTCTTATATATTCTAATTTACAAACGTTGCTGTAGTAATTATCCTCTCTTAATATATATATATATATATATATATATATATATATATATATATATGTGTGTGTATATATGGGTCCCCTTCAAAACATCTAAAACTCATAATATCTAATTTCATAACATACATTTCTGCAGGGGGGCTTGATACAGTGGGGTTAGGAAATTAACTTTTTCCCACTGTAGTGCGATCTTGGAGTTGGCATGTTTAATTTACGGGGGGTGTGGGGTGGACATAGTAAAAAGTGTGTTTGGTAGTTTGGTGTCATTATATGTGGAGGGGATGCTATGTTCTTGTGATTTTTAGTGTTAGATGTTATGAAATTCGATGTTATGGGTTTTAGATGTTTTGGGATTTAGATGTTCTGGTCTCAGTGTTATGAAATTAGATGTTACGGGTTTTAGATGTTTTGAAGAAGACCCATAGATATATATACATATATATATGTGTATATATATATATATATATATATATATATATATATATATATGTATATATATATATATATATATATATATATATATATATATATATATATATACATGATAATACTTCCACATTGTTTTCATATTAGTTGAGATTAGCGTTAATTATTATGATTTTATTGTGCTGTGTCTATTAAGTGTTACATAACCCATTATCACAATTATGTGCCTGGTGTATTTTTATATTATGTGTTCCTTTAACAGGGATAGTAGCTAAAAAGGGCTTTCAGACCACATACCTTGTTAAGAAATAAACAAAAGAACAAAAACAAACAAAAAAAAAAACAAATGACCTATCAGATTCCTTGAAACAAGTTGATAAATTCTTATACATTTTGTGTCTGATCCTGACTTAAATGACAAGACTAACTTGATTAAAACTAAAAAAACTTTAAAAACTTCTCTTTAAAAAGAGAAAACTAAAAACAATAAGTAGACTAATACTAACTTGCAACTTTATATCCATCTTAAAGCAGCTGCAACATTTCTGAGTAGCAATGCATAGCACTACAAAAACATAATCACCTTGGTGTCTTTTTGCTGCTGACTCAACACAGCTGTTTCCTGTCCTGTATTTACATGTTACACGGCAGAAATCAGCCTGCTTTTCTGCATAACAGATCTGCACATCTGTAGAATGATTAAATCTGTGGCCGTTCTTAAGCTGCCGCCCTTTTGCATTACATTTATCATTTAACATATGCAGTTAATATTTGCCACATACATTAGAATGTACACCATGTTTTTCAGCTTCATTGCCTTTATGTAGTCCTGCCTTGCTTGCACTGTGATTTACTGGAAGAGACTAGTTTCCGTGGTGTTGCTTGAAAGTGTGAGGTATGAATGTTGACGTTCCTATGTAAAGGAGTGTACTATATCTCTTACTCTTTTGAGAGTTTACTCTATCCCAGCATTAGGTTGTTTTTCATCTGTCTTAGAAAAATGCACCCTCTTAACTATTTTGCCAATGCATAATCATCATCTTTAATTAGAAACAAGTTCAGTTACAATATGCAGATAACTCTACACTTATCTCCCTCTCAGACAACATCTGTTACCTCCACACACATACCCAAAATTCTATCTAGTCCATTGAAAGATGGTTTTCAGAAAATCAGCTTATCTTAAATACAAAAAAGACAAACCCCCTTCTCTTCCTCCCTTGAAATCTTTCCCATCGCAAATCCACCTTTACTATCACATCCCTCGACAACACTATCATTAAGGCAGAACCTCACACTAAACTACTCGGCACTATAATCGACAATCAATTAAAATTTGTCCTTCACATTGAACAGAGTATAAAGTAAAAACACATCAAAAACTGGAATTACCTTACAGAAATAAGAAATTCCTTACCTCAAACTCTAAGCCTTCTCTGCCACAAGCTTTCCTCCTACCCTGTTTACTTTATGAAGCTCCTATTCTGACAAAAAAACAATCTTCATTACTTTCCAAACTTGAACAAGCCTATAACAAAATAGCTAGATTTGCCACAAACCTACCCTATAATTCTCAACACTGCCATACACTAAAAAAAACTAAATTGGCTAGAAATCCTACAACTCCTACTGTCACAGCATACAAATCAGACATTCATTACTCTAGAAATCTATCACCTGGCCCTCCCTCTGCACTCTTGTATCCTTTTATACTCCTAACCTTCCTCTTTGTAGCTCTAGTCAACATCTCCCTGACCTCTATAAACCCAACAAAAGCATAGGCAAACTTCTATATAAATACTTAGTGTCCCAGTCCTAGAACAAGCTCCCTGCGTATGTAAGAGAGATCTCACACCCAGAACATTTAAATAAAGAGCTAAAACACCCCCTAGTAAACATATGGCTCTGCTCTTGTCTACACCCTACCTAAACCCACACACCCACACACAGCTCTGCCACTGTCTACACCCTACCTAAACCCGCACACCCACACACAGCTCTACCACTGTCTACAGCCCACCTAAACCCACACACCCACACACAGCTCTGCCACTGTCTACACCCTACCTAAACCCGCAAACCCACACACAGCTCTACCACTGTCTACAGCCTACCTAAACCCGCACACCCACACACAGCTCTGCCACTGTCTACACCCCACCTAAACCCATACACCCACACACAGCTCTACCACTGTCTACAGCCTACCTAAACCCACACACCCACACACAGCTCTGACACTGTCTACACCCTACCTAACCCCCACACCTTCTTTCTCCAACCTCCATCTTTCTTCCTCACTTCTTCTCACTGCAATAACTCCCTTTTCTTTTCCTACTCTTTCATAAAGATGTCATACCAAACTAGCAAGTGCAGCTACAGTCTAAGTATACACGTATATTTTACTTTATTATTTGTAATCCACGATCTATGTAAATTACATGTATATTTTACTTTATTATTTATAATCCACGATCTGTGTAAATTACACGTAGATTTTACTTTATTATTTGTAATTCATGATCTATGTAAATTACGTATTGCTATTACAAGAACGAAAGTTCACTACTTTGAACTTGTAATAGGAAGCCTCACTTCTGCAAAAGTTCAATTTAACGAGAATGAACTTTTGTGTAAGTACACTTCACCGAAAACACCGCAGCACAGTGGAGGACATAAAAAACAAGCTTTGTCCTCCACTATGGTGCGATAGTCACGGACCTTAGGGATAGGGTACGGGTTAAGGTAAGGGGATTAGTAAAGCTATCCCCTTACCCTAACCCATGCCCTAACCCTAAGGTTTGTGACTATCGCACCATAGTGGAGGACATTGCTATGTCCTTCACTGCACTGCAGTCATCACGGACCTTAGGGTTAGGGCACGGGTCATGGTAAGGGGATAGCCCGCCCTTACTATGACCTGTGTCCTAACCCTAAGCTCCGTGAGTACTGCACAGAAGTTCAGTACAACACCCGTTCGTTGTACTGAACTTCGCGTAAGTGCACTTTCGATTAAGTGCACTTTCAGTGCAGTGAGCATTCCATGCACTATTTTGAATTAGTGAAAATTCGATCTAGTGTATGGAACCCATAAATTACATGTATATTTTACTTTATTATTTGTAATCCACGATCTATGTAAATTACACGTAGATTTTACTTTATTTGTAATCCATGATCTATGTAAATTACATGTAGATTTTACTTTATTATTTGTAATCCACGATCTATGTAAATTACATGTATATTTTATTTGTAATCTATGATCTATGTAAATTACACGTAGATTTTACTTTATTATTTGTAATCCACGATCTATGTAAATTACATGTATATTTTACTTGGGTCTATATTAAATTACCGAATACTTAGAAAAGCGAACGCTAATTCATCGACCCCTTTTAAGTGAAAGCTTAAAATCTCAAACACCCAGAACAGTGATTTTTTTCACAGGGAAAAAAAATCGCTGGTCCACAAAAAAAAAAAAAAAATTAAAACATCTTATAATTTGGGGGGCTTCGCCCCCCACACCTCCCTACTTAAATATACAAACTCCGAGATCACACCACAGTGGACGAAATGGCAAACTCCCAGAACCGGCACAGAGATTTTTTTCCCTGTGAAAAAAATCACTGTTCCGGGTGTTCGAGATTTTAAGCTTTCGCTTAAAAGGGGTAGATGAATTAGCATTCGCTTTTCTAAGCATTCGCTAATTTAATATAGACCCTTTTACTTTATTATTTGTAATCCATGATCTATGTAAATACCTAATTAACTTATACCACCTTTATCTTATTTATCACAAACTGTATGTTTCACTTTTGCACAGCATGCCTGAATACTTTGTAAATTATTTCTCTGTGTTATGTAACTACTTAGTATTGCTTTATGGCACCATCCCTTCATTTTTTTTTGTTTTTTTTGTTTTTATTGATTTTTTTTTTGTTTGTTTTTTTAATGGCTTTGTACTAATCTTTTGGTTTGTATTACTATAGAGCTTTTTTCCTCAGGTCTCCACTGAAAATGGGCTCCTGGTGTACCAACCCAGTTAACAAATGTGAAATAAAATAAAATAAATAAAGTGCAAAACTTCTATTTTTGTTGAAACTTGCACATGGCAAATATTATGTTTGCTTCTAGTAGAGCATATTTTTCAAACTCTGTAAAATAGGAGAAAAGAACTTTTTTCATCATTAGGCTATATCAACTAAGAACTGAAATATGGTGATCCTTACCACAAGTTCAGTGTAACAAATAACTGCCCATCTTTGCATCTGTTTTAGAATGTAATGCTCTGGCAAAGGTGCATTACATGTGCTGTTTGAATCTTGTCCCTGCATTCGGCAAGTTCCGTTAGTCTCAGTAATAGAAGGTAATTGCACTGCAGCTGAACCCAGCTTTAATGTGATGTTTTCACTAATTTTGATCCGTTCCTCCCACAAGGACAGTATGTAGAACCAGATATACTTATTGATGTTGACAATGGAAATTCACTCTGGTCTATTAGTGGTTGCTGCTCTGGTTGGTTTTAATTTAGTACGCCCCTTCACTAAAAAGTGATATACCTGAAATGGTGAACCAGGACATCTGATGATTTTCACCCACTTGTTCCTTTTTTCTTTAAACCTGCATCCTTGTTTCTGATCCCATATAAAGTTCTTCACCTTTGAGTTTTGTCTGGCAAGCTTTTTGTACTGCTCTTAATATTTCAGCTTTGAACACATCACATTGAGTCTCACAAATACATCAAAGTGGTCCCGGTGCGCTGCTGTATTTAGTAATAACTCCAGTATACTTCTGCTAAGTTTGAGTAAGTTTACTTTAGCGCATATATTGTAGTGAGATACAACTCAGAGTGCCCCACTTAGAACATTACTGTTCCATCCTCCATACACAGATTGAATTATAATAAAAATTTGGTCACATGATCCTTGTCATTCAACTGTTTGACATTAAATTTTGGTGAATTGGTAATTCCAATTTACAGAGGTGGCTTGGGGAGAAATTCTCCACTGTATTATAAAGAAACACTGAAATAATACATAAATAGAACATGTTTACACACAAAAGTTTCAGTAGAAAAGCCATTTGGTTCATACACACAGAAAATAGTTATTTGAATCACTTTTTGAAAAGCAGCACTGAGCTGTACATAAAACATAATATTCACATGTACAGAGCAAGCAGTTTTATGGTATACAATGCAACTATATCTTAGCCTACTGTAAATATTGCATTGTTATCTTAAATGTTATGTAACTTTACTGCTTTGATGTTATTTTTTTTACTATGATAGCCCATAGCATTACTGTATTAGCATAATTTATATGTTTTAGTTTAAGCCGTCTTATTGCCCTTTTTTCTGTACATTTAGTTTAAAGTTTGGAGCTTTTCTTCCCGGGCCTCTACTGAAAATGGACATGTATCCAGTTAGACTAGCCCAGTCAACAAATATAAAATAAAATAAATGTAAAATAAATATATGGACATGTATGATACATGAGCAGAACAAGCAATAAGAAGAAGGGTCGACACTACCCAAAAGGTGGTTAACAAGAGCAGGGTATAAATTACAGGGTGGCATGTGTACAACTATTTGAGTTAATGTAATGACCGACACTGTGCCAAAAACTAAAGGAAGACAAATAGCAAACAATTAGTAGAGATGAGACCAATGCTTGCAATACAGAGTTACATCTTATAGGCTTTCCATGAAATTAGCTTAGTTGATTAGTTTGAATCGACTCTGATTTAGTTTCAGAAATATTTAATTTATGTATGTTTTGTTGACCAGGTTTTTCCCACTAGGCCTGTAACCTCTTTTTTGACCTGAGGTGGTATTCATACTGAGTAGGGAACATTTAGCTAGGGCACAAGGGAAACTCCCCTTCGCTTTCTGACCATTATGGGTAAAGGGGGGGCTGCTGACTGTGGGAAAGGATAGCCTGCAAGCAACAAGTCTGACACTGTGCTGTACATCACTGGCTATTTAGATTCACAAAAGATTTCAGAAAGTGATTATATATGCAGAGACAACACTAGCTAAATAATAGAACTGTCTGATGGCACAACTGACAGAGAAATAGTAATGTTTATGATCCAGGCCAAGGAATTAGATGGTGATACTGCTCTGTCCTGGGGAGAAGCTATAGATCAGTAAATACTAGAAACCCAGCAAGCAGAAAGTTGGGTTGCAGTGGCTGCAGAGGAATATGAAAGCAAAAGGATACGTCGAGAGGTGTAGTAGTTATGGGAACTGCTGTGTTGTTGCCTCTACTGAGCAAGTCATGTGCTGCTGTTTTTGTAGCACAAAAAACTGCAAGTAAAAAATTCCTTTGTAGAGCAGAAATAAAAATAAAAATAAAGCTATCATTAGGGCACCTAAACTTTGATGACATACTGCAAAAATATTTTACAAAGGCTCACCACAGTGGCCCTGGTACATGACTGTATTTAGTAATGACTCTGGTACACGTCTGGTAAGTTTTATTAGCTTTTAAACCTCAGGATGTTTGCTCCTTTTTTCAATTGGGACAGGAGCAGTTCTGTAAAGTGACTTACAAATCAGAATCTTTCAGTTAATAGAAGTGTTTTTGTTACTGGCAAGTGAAAAAAAGGAATGTGTTCCTTAGTCTAAATCTATTTTTGTATCATTAAGTAGAAATGTAAAAAGAAAACTGATGGCTCGATTCAGGACTGATATTGTAGAAAAAATGTTTAGACTAGAGCATGGAAAATCCTTAAAAGTGTGTAATAATAAAATTCAGCATATACCAAACATAATAAATGTGAATGGGGTCAATAGAACAAATAGATAGATAGTGGAATGAATAGAAAACGTGTTATTTTTGTGGCTCTCAAACACATTTTTTCCTTCTTCCTGCAGTTGACCACTGGGTAACACTAGCACTTATACATTTCCTGGACCAATTTTAATCCATGCTTGGAATAGTGATATTGAGGTGTCCTATTTCAGCATCATATTGCTGCCATGAGGTGTTCTCTTTTATGCCCTAACTTTCCCATTTCCCCTAACATATTCCTAGAACCTATGGATGGATGTGCAATGCAGATGTGCGGTGCATTATACCATCTCTGTGATGACTCAGCCAGTGTCCCCCACTTATTCCTATCTTACGACATGTTCCCTCTTACATGTCCCCAGCCTCCACTAGGGATCTAATGCAAGAAATGCGCAGGTGCACTCTCTCCCCAGGATTTACATACCTATCCATTCCTTGCCACACCTCAGACATCCAAGCTGCTAATCGAACATAATTTACCTGGGCCATAGTTAGGACTTTATCCTTCTATGTCATACCTTGGCTGGATCTGACACAAATTTGATGAGGAAATGTGATAAAAAAGATGTCCTTACTATGGAGAAGGGGGGGGGGGCATTCATTAAGAAACTATGTGTTGAAATACAGAAAATGTCATAAAGAAGGACAAATAGGTTTTTGTTTGTGAACAGAATGACCAAAATCCACATGATGTTCAAGAAAAGAGGGGGTAGAAAGAGTAATTAAAATGAGAAAAATAATGATGCAATAACTGAAGATGAGGACAAAAATTCTCAAACAGAATAGGAGAAAGAAAATGTCCCTTCTGAAAGAAGTGATGAGAAATTCTGATGATGAAGAAGAGGCAGAAGAAGGTATTATGGAAGAAGGAATTAGTGTACTATATGTTATAGCAACTACTAATAAACTGTAAGTGTTATAGGATGAGGGAGGGAAAGACACAGAAGGTACTACAACAGACAGGCAGATAGTACATACGAAGTTCAGAAAAATAAAAGCTGTGCGTGGCACAAAGAAAGAAAGAAAGAAAACTTGTAATGCTTCAGATTGGACACTAAATGGCATTAAATTGGTGTCAACAAATTAAACAGATTGATTAGTTTGTTTAGTATCTGTTACTTAATGAAGACCAAAGGTCACAGTTTGAAATACTGTGAGTGAAGAGGTAGTGTGGACTTTTCAGGACTGCGATTACGTGTGATAAAGTTTGGACAATTATTCTGGATGTGAAAGTCAGAAAAAGGATACTTAGGATAATAATATTGTATGCTTTCACAGGTATAAAACAGCACAAGTTTATTTGAAAATACCAAAAACGTATGTTGTTATTAATGCAGATAATCTAGTAGATTAACTGTAATGTACATTAGAAAGGAAGTATGTAGTGCAAGATGTTGAGAGGTGTAAAGAGATTAAAGGAGATGAAAGAACTAAATGTTGGTGGGATCTTTAGTCTAAACACAAGAAGTAAAGTATATAGAAATAAATGGAATTTGTGGGAACAATACATGTAGAATAATGCTCAGGAATTAGGAAGAGGGGAGATGAATGCCAGGAATTGAGCAATTTATGTAATTTTGGCAAGAATAATAAGTGTTAAAAAGAAAACCTGTATGTATGATGCATGAAAATAACGAAAATAGTTTGCAGTGGTTTGTTTTCTTTTGTATTATTGCGTGTGTACCTATGTAATTGTTGAAAATGTAAGAACGTAATAAAGGTGTTTAAAGCAGGTATACAGAGGTAAAAAATTAAGGAAAGTTAGTGTGGAATGAAGTAAAGTTTGCCTATGTAATGGGAAAATGTAAAGCAGAAATTGCTTTATCTTTTCAAATATAACGAGATAATTAAATAGTGGTAAAACAGCATTCGGTACCTTGGCTCATTTGGCTATATGGGGGTATTTGGGAAAATATAGAAATAATCAGTGAGGGAAGGGGTATTAAATGTTTAACAGGAACATATACAGAAAGTGAGATCCTTCCATAGTAGCAAGTGCATCATTCTGTTACAAGGGATGAGCCCAGCTATCTTGCAGATGAACCTCATTTATACTGCTTTTGGCAATGATCACATTCCTTCAGTCACTACCCAAAGCCCATGACCAGCACTGAGAATGGAGTCATAGACTGACTGGTAACTGAAATCTTCATTCTATGAATCAATTCTCACTCCAGCAACACAGTGCAGTACAACACTTGCAGTAGTGTTGCTACTGCACCCACCTGATGGGAAATCTCCTGATCACCTCTACTTTACATCTTGAACAAAATCACAGGATGCATAAACTTCTCCACATGAGCTAGCTGCTTCCCTCTCACATGCAGAGAGACATGCTCTCTTTTCCAGAAGGGAACTATGACCTCTAATTTGGAGGTGCTGATTGTCATCCCAGCAGTTTCACGCTCAGCAGTTAACCACTCCTGTGCAGAATTCAAGGTAGAATTAAAAGTAATTTATCACTATGAGGACTTCATCTGCAAACAGTAAAGATCCAACCCCGATTTTTACAAAACCAGATACTGTACAGACTACTGCTGCACCTTCAGATCCTACTCATTTCTTGAAAGGAGACTAAACAAGACATTCCCTTGTTGGGGTCCTGTGCTCACTTGAAATGTATTCAAGTCTGATGACAATAAACTGAATGCAATGCTCACTCCTCAGATAAGGGGATGGAGTGGCATGCTGCAGTGGCCTTAGGACCCCCTGTGTTGTGATCATTTGAAGAACCATTTATATTCAAAAGCCTGTGAGTCTGATCTGTTCCTTTTATTAATACACAGATGTTCTACTTTCTCTGAGCTAAGTTTTTGATTTTGTCATTACAACATTTGTCTATACTTTGGCTCAGAATGAACCCAGTGGAGCTGTCCTTCACTTAAAAAATACATATCATTTAGTACCTCCAAAAGGCCTTCCTTATTAAACAGTCATATGCTTTCTCTTGTTCCACAAAACATATGTAAACAGTTCTAGCAGACTCCCAGAACCTCCCTTCAAAACGAAGGAGTTGTTCCACTGTATGCAGTTTTTTGGTTTGTAAATATTATTTGCAGCCAAGGACTCTAAGTGCCTTTTCAGTATATACCACATCAGAAATCAAGATAAACCAGGCAAAACAATTTGTGAATCATCTCAAAAGCAAATACAAGTTAAAAGTAAGCATCTTTATTGGAGAGGTCAAGCAAGTAAAGATTTTGCAAAGGCAGCGCAAAGGGGGTGGATGCCCTGGGTGCAAGGTATTAGGGGGCACAATCAACAAATGCTGAGCAACAGCAGTGCACTACAGGTAGTCAGTTATGAATGTTAATACTGTATTTACATACACAGCTGAAGAGCCAAAGTACTTTGTAGTATTATAATTGTAGCAAGCCGCATGTTACACTTGTAGCAAGCTGTTTGCCGCAATTTTAGAACATGAGTTTTATTTTTTTTCCTGTCTTTTTTTTTTTTTAATTGGAAGGGTTTATTTCAGTAGGCTGGGGACCTGCACAGGGTTCCAGATAACAAAACTAAGTTCAAGAAGCAATACTTCTGAATTAAAGCTTTATAGCTGAGTATTGAGATTTTCTGTCCTGGCTACAAAATGAGCAACCTTTGGTTTGGCTTCTGCCAGCTTTTAGAAACATTGCCTGGCAGGTCAAGTAGCAAAACTACTCACTGCTGTATCATTGCAAGAATTGCTTGTGCCAGTGTTTTTCTGCTGTCGCTCCATGCACTTGGAAGGTTATTCTTCAGTCTATGTGAAGACCTAGGTACGTACATCTGGTAAGGAACTACCACAAAGCAAATATTGGAACTTGCATAGATTTGTAATAGAATGTGCTTGTTCACTTTTAAGGACTTCTTTTTTAAAAAAATAACATATTTCCGGTCTTTTATTTTATCTGCAAACTGCCTACAACTGGAACTGGGAAAAAAAAAGACAAACCATGATGCCAACAAAATGTATAGTATGCCTCCTGTAACTTTACATTTGAGCTCTAATAAGATATATACATTGACCTATGAGGCTATTTGTGAGAAAGGTAACAAAACAGTCACTGCATGTGCAAAGTAACAAGCTTAGCACCAAGGAATTTCCTTATCACTCATGAAATATTGTGACTCAACTGGGTGAACGTACGCGTTTCATGAGGGACACACCTTGTATCCCAAGGCTGAGAATGAAAAAATGCCAAGAAAACTTCCTGAATTTCAGAGTATGGTTAACATATAAAATCTAAAGATTTATGATTTATTTATACAGCTCAGAAAGAGTAAATACCCACCCTTGTTACTGATTTTATGATAAAATATGAGTTTGAGAAATGATTCAGCATGAATTTAGAAACTGCTCTAAGCAAAAAAAAAAAATGCTTAGAGTATGTCAGTTTTTTGTTGAGAAAAAAAAAAGATGAAATAATGGGCTTATGTATAAATAGTGTGATGTAAAGTAGCATAATTCTGTTTCCCCCATCTTCTCAACCCCCACAGGCATCGCTCAAGGCTCCACCGTAGGCCCTCTTCTTTTTAATATTTTCATAAATAATCTCCACTTAGGTGTCCCACAAGGCTCCCTTGTCCAGTATGCAGATGATTCAACCATAGTCTGCTCTGCACCGAATGTAACAATTCTTTCTCAAAATACTCAGGCAGCCTTCTCCTCAGTAGAGACTTGGCTTCACACTAACCATCTTTCTCTTAACCCAGAAAAACCTAAACTTATGATTTTCACACCCAAGAGACATTCTAATATACCCAACCTCGACATTTACTCACTCAACGCGACAAATAATTGAGTAAGTGGCCCACACCTAGTTGCTAGGAGTAATAATAGATGAAAACCTCAAATTAAATCAACACATTCAAAATAACATATCTAAAACCCATAAGAAGCTAGGACTGCTTTACAGACATAATAAGTTCCTCTCCCTTCCATCCAAACTAACTTTAGCACAAACATTCCTGCTGCCTTCTCTAACCTACGGTGCTCCACTGTTCACCCTCTGCAATTAGAAATGTGCTACAACAAGATCTATAATTTCACTACAAACTCCCGCCACTCAACTCACCACAGTATTGCCCTAAAAATGCTACAATGGTCTGACTTTCCTCACTGCTTAATATTCCTTTAGCTCACAATTACTCACAAACTTATTTATAAACCTCAACTCTGCCCCGCACTAAACTCACTACTGTCCCCCTACAACCCCTCCAGACCACTACGATCTGAAGAACAACAGTTTCTTCAAGTCCTTAAAGCCAGATTACCAGCAGGATAGCTATTATACTCCTGGACCATTGCTAAAAAATGGAATTCCCTCTCTACAGCCATCCGCCTTCAACATAATCCTAACAACTTTAAAACTGCTCTTCAAAACCACTTCCTCTCCAACTGGGTATGTAACTGCACTATTTCCTCCTCTGCCATTACCTAATTTGTCCACTGAATTCAGTCAAGTCCTTCTCTAGCCCCTGCCTATGTTTATTATCTGTTGCATTAATATATCATATCCGTTACCAAATTCTCTATCATACCTACCTCTATTCCCAACCCTCCTTCCTCTCCTAGACAGCTACTCCCCTTTTCTTCTCTGCTCTCTCTAACTAGCATCCCACCTCTACATTGTATTTAGTCGTACAAGGCAACTCCAGCATTTACCCTGTTCACACTTTGTAGCCTTATGTATTTCCTTGTTTTGTCCAATGCCTTATTGATGCTGCTCAAATCAATACTCCATTGTATTGTAAATTGTGTTGTAAATATTGTACCTATACTCTTGTGTTTTGATCCTTATGCATCTGTTTTACTATTTTTTGTATAATTTTCAAGCAACTTATTTTATGTAAATCATGTAAACTGTTGATTTGTTTAGTTTTTTGTTTTTTTATGTATAACCTGGAGCTTTTCTCCCCAGGCCTCCACTGAAAATGGGCTGCTTGGCCCAGTGGACTTTCCCAGTAATCAAATGCCAATAAATAAAATAAATAAATAAACTAACCAGAAAAATCTGTCATTCAGAAACTGATAATAACATTAATATTTATAACACTTTTATGACACTGCCTTGAGATGCTTTATGCACCTTTTACTGCCTTCTGACAAATATTCTGACTGAAAAGGTTCCATGGAGATCAACACATTCTCTCTGATTAACAAATGAGTAAAATAAAAATAATTACAAGTTAAACTTTCAAAGAAAGGAAGTCAGTATCACAAATTGCAAAACGATTCATTCATTCACTCGTTCAGTCTCCAGTTGCCTGCTTAATCCAGTTCTGGATCATGAACCAAGTTTGCTGATGACTGCAAGCTAGGAGTTATTATCAACTCCCCAAGTGATGCAGACATCCTACAAAAGATCCTCTCTGAGGCCAATGACTGCTGTTGGAACCATGGCCTGAAGCTTAACGCCAAAAAATGCGTTATCATCCCCCTTGGAAAAAACTCAGTTCCCATGAATTACCACATTGATGGGAGCCCACTGAACGGGTCAAAAGAGATCTTGGGACCCAGGTCAATAGCCACCTCACCTTTGACCACCACATTGCCACTGTGGTCAGAAAGTCCTTCAACGTGGTACATCTTATAATTAAAGGTTTCGCATCCAGGAAGAAAGAGTTCATCATCCCTCTCTACTCATCCCTCATTAGACCAATCATCAAATATAATGCCCCATTTGGCATACCTGACCAGGCACCTATAACAGCTGGAGATGCCAGAAAAGTACCTCATAAAAAGGATCCTAGGCCTTAAACACATGTCCTACATGGACAGACTCAGAAAACCTCAGCTGTTCTCAGGCTCTTATTGTCTACTTAGAGGTGATCTCTGCTTGACTTACCAAGCCATGTCCGAACCAGCTCTACTTGAAATGTTACACCTAAAGAAATCCCAATCTCCCCGCACCATACGCTCCAGAGATAATAACCTCATTACCACAATTAACATAACATCCTCGAGGGACAGGTTCATCTCCCAAAGACTGCTCATACTCTGGAATAAGCTTCCCATTCATGTCAAGCAGAGCACCTCACTGACCCTCTTCAAGAGAAATCTTGACGAGTGGATGGGTAACAGAAAGTTCCCTCCAGGGATCATTCCAGTTACCCTACTGGATATGGGCATGGTGAGCTTACATTTGGTGGCACGGTGCTTGGGCAATTTTTTGGGGCTAGGCTTGTAAACCGTCCAGGGCCATTAGCCTAGTACACACCTATGAACCTATGAACCTATGGGTAATCTGTAGCCTTTTCACAGAACCCAGTGAGTGTAAGTCAAAGAAACATCTTGAATGGGGTGTTAACCCATGACAGAAAACACACACACACACATGCGTGCAAATGCATGAGTGCACACCATTCACATGTATACGCACATGCGTACAAACTCATGAGTGTATACATTCACATGTAGACACACATGCACCCAAACTCATGAGTGCACACATTCACATGTATACACACACACACACACACACACACACACACACACACACACACACACACACACACACACACACACACACACACACACACACACACACACACACACACACAGTGAAACATCTTCTATGCCAAGTCTTAGACTGGTTCAGACATACATACACACACACACACACACACACACACACACACACACACACACACACACACACACACACACACACACACACACACACACACACATAAATTTGGCACACAGCTAAGGGCAAATTGTAAGATCACTAATTCTCCTACTGCATGTCTTTAGGATGTGGCAAAAATCAAGCACTCGGCAAAAACTCACACAATGGAAGGATATGTGGACTCCACACAGAAGGCATCCTAAATGAGAAATGAAGTGGTAAGCCAAGTGCTATGAGACAGAAACTCTAATTGCTACACCAGTGTGTTGCTTCACAATGATCCAGAACTGCCAAAGGTAATTTCCACAAATGTATTTAGTTTGCCATCTTTTAAGTACGGGGTTAAATTAAACACCAGTTAATAATGCCAGTAATTGGTCCAGCTGTGCTATGATTCTGTCATCAAAAGCCTAAGTGACAGACATGTACACCTCTATGACACTACACTAAAACCACAGTAAACTAAAGAATGCAAGACAGTCATTTAAAGCAGTCTACATGTATTCATCATTTCTTATAAATGGTCATTACTCTATATATGAGCACAGTTCCATATTAATAAAAAACATATTTTTCTATAGTCACTCTTCAGCGGTTGAGTGATGCATAGTAATGGTGTCCTGACTGCAGTTCCAGTTAATCAAGTTTGGGTGACAGGTACAGGTGCTAGACAAAATGCTATGGGCACTGAACAAAGCAGCCAATGGCCCATCACCCATTGTGGCAGGAAGGGATACTTATTACAGGATGCCTAGAAGACCCCTTGCTGAATGGCACAGTGTAAGTAGTATGGGTGAGTGTACAAACCTTTATGCTGCCCATAATGACCTGTGCTGTGCACATGGTTTAACCCAAACTCACTTGGCTATTAATTAGGCAGGTGTCAAAAGAAAAAAAAGGAAAAAAAAAAACCGTCATGCCAGCTATGTATGACAGCCAAGCAACACCCATCTCTTACCCTGACATAAGCTAATGCTACCAACAAGGTATTTCCATGGAATGGAAAGACCCCAAAAAGATGATATTGGATGTTAATGCCAGACTTAATTAAGGAAAAAAATGGGTTAGTGCAGTGTTAGGAAGGTAAGATTGTGAGATAAAAGTGATAAAATAGTTAAAAAATATATATAGCTAATCCTTCTTTACCAGATAAGATCCATTAGACATAAGTCACTTTTCATGAGTGACTTCATACTAGTAGTGTTAGTAGTGGGTTAGGATGAAGTTACCAAAGATGAATTTGTTGGGCTCAGCATATCAAAAAACACTCTCTCTCTCATTAGAAATCTCAGAAATGCAGTTTTCTCTGACCTGCTATGACCTGGTAGTAGATAATAAATGACTAAAGCAGTGCAACAGGCTTTGGACTCCTACATGAAACTGTGTCTTTTATGACTACAATCGTATTTATAAACAGCAGTACAGCGAGCTGGCATGCAACCTTTGACTGTTTTTTTTCTGGTTAAGTGACAGGTAGACATTGTAAGATAAAATGAACAGGTATGCAAGATGCAACATACCCTCATTTACATTAGCCAGTAAGTTTAATGATAGTTTCACTTACTGTGTACTGCAGAAAGCTTTCTTTTGTCACTAGAGAGGCACCTGCCACCTTTCAAGCTACCTCAAAGACATACTTCTGAACATATGTTTAAGGATCGTGAAGCTAAGTAGAGCAGTCAATGCCTGGCATTACCAAAGAAATGAATATCACAGATATACATGGAAACTAGTTTTTGCATTGCTTGAAGATGCAATTAAATTCAGATGTGGAATGAGCATTTTTTTTTTTTGCTGAGATTTTGCACTCATGCAATAGACAGTCCAGACCTGTAAACCAGGATTATAGACAATTTAGCTTATGTACTAAATTTCTGGATTTTTTTTAAGAAGCACAACTTTCTGCCTTGTTTACTATGCAGTTACAAAACTATAAAAAATACTGCCCACTCCAATATTCTCTGTTAAATTTTACAAAAGACAAGCATCAAACAGAATGTGCATGCCTATTCCATCCAAGTGTTTGCAACTAATGTTGTCATTGGGTATCAAATAGATGAGCAGAACATATGAGGAACCGAAGGCATCTTTTCCAGATACCGCAGCTCCTTTATTACAAAACCAAATCTGCAAAGTTTTCAAGGACCCCCCCCCCCCCGTATTTCACATGCCTTTTTAGAGTGTTTCAGATTTAAAGTGTTATTGTCTGTGTAGGACACAAAAGCTGGTGGAAGCCTGGCATTGTAGAATTAAGTGTTTACTTGGCAGGAAATCGGTAAATTTCTAGTGTATAATGTTTGTTTTGATAAAGTCCTGTAATGTGGTGAACAAAAGCGCTTATCTCAGTCTGTTTTGTGTTTTACTAAACTGGAGTGTTTTTCGAAATCCCGGCTGTTTATTGGAATCTGCTTTGGTTTCACGAGGTGTTGTTGGTTCATTAGTGTATAATGTTGGCAATAGTGAAAGAGCAAACCTGGATCAAGGACATGAGAACAAAGCTGTATGCAGGATTAAGTCTCTCACCCAAAGAGAAAAAAATATTTACATAAGAAAGAAAGACATAGGCAATTTAAATGAGCTAGACCCACACTCAGTTTGAGTTTATGAATGGCATGTCCAGTTTCCTAAACCTAGTAACTTTCTTTAAAAGAGCTCCAGAGTCTGCAGATAGTGCTTTCTCCATACATGCTGCTTATCTTGATGTGACCAAGACTTTTAACACTATCCCTCATCCTGGTACTACTGAAAACTTAGACAAAAGTAATGTAAATCCCTATGTTGTCTGCGGGATTGCAAATTGGATGTACAAATTATTAATGTACGTAGGTGGTATCTTCTCTGAATGTAAAAATGTAAAAAGTGGGGTACCATAAGGATCACTGCTGGGTACTTTCCTGTTTTTTATTTATTTTGCAGACAAACAAGCCAATATCCCAGAAGCATAGCTTTCAATCTCTTAGCACAAAAAATCTGGAC
The DNA here is from genome assembly GCF_019279795.1 of Protopterus annectens. NCBI lineage: Eukaryota > Metazoa > Chordata > Ceratodontiformes > Protopteridae > Protopterus > Protopterus annectens. The sequence goes on from NC_056732.1 coordinate 1,380,673,462, forward strand.
AAAGCCAAAATAATGGGGGTCAAAGACCCAAAACTACAGACACATTTTAAATATTACTCTTATAAACTTAGAAGGTTGTCAGGATTAAAAGTCTTGTGTTACAATGCATTTTCTGAAGGATATAAAGTCTGAAACTCAAATGCTTCTCATTTAGTGAATTCAATCCTTACTAATTTGCCACAAAAATACATAAAATCATACATTTTATGAGGAATATCACAAATTATGAGGCAAAAGTCTGGGCAGTTGAGAGGTATGCCCAGAAACATGGTTGATAAAGTTTGCTGATGACTGAAAGATGGGCCGTGTTATCCTCTCATCTATTAATAATAAACTGATGTAACAAGATCTGGAATCTGCACATATTTGGAGTACTAAAATGGTCTGAAATTGAATGCAAAAAAGTACAGCATACTAGTAAAAAAGAGAAAAAGGTGCTGGAGCGAGACAAGGCTGCAGGACTGAAAGGTCATCCAACACTCGAATAAAACGACAATATTCACAACAAGTTGGTTTATTCAAAAATGAAAACAGTGATAAGCGTTTCATTTTTGAATAAACCAACTTATGGATATTGTCGTTTTATTCGAGTGTTGGATGACTTTTCAGTCCTGCAGCCTTGTTTCGCTCCAGCACCTTTTTCTCTTTTTTACATTCATTATCGGTTTGTGTGTGGTGCACGGAGCGTTTACTCCCTGGGAGACTACGTTTTTACAGCATAGTAGTATTTGGCAAACAAATGTTTTTCCTACCTCTTATGTTATAAATGGTACTCCTCTTCAGACAGATATAGTCATAAGAGATGTAGTTATATACACTGATAACTCTGTCTTTCATGTGATCATCACATGTCCAACAAAGTCAGGAAATCCTTCTGTCTGGCGTGTTAATTTCCAAAAGAATATTTTCAGGATCTTACTATTGTACTTCTCACTTATCAGACCCATCATTGAATATATCCCCCCATACTTGAATATAACCCCCCATCATTGAATATAATACCTCCCATCATTGAGTATAATACCCCCATCATTGAATATAACCCCATCATTGAATAAAATACTTCCCATCATTGAATATAATAACCCCATCATTGAATATAATACCTCCCATAATTGAATATAATACCCCATCATTGAATATAATACCACCACCCATCATTAAATATAATACCCCCCTCTATATGTACAAATCCAACATATTACTCTAGTGGAAAGTCCTCAGTGTTTTTTTAACCAAAAATAAACGGAAGGCCTTAAATCCTTCAATTATCCTGATAGATTAGGACAATTCTCCTTAGAGTCAGTAGTCTACTGGCTTCTATGAGGTGACCTATGTCTCACGTTTTGAGCCAAGAAAGACCCACGCCTACTTGTCCTATTTCTTTGCAAATGCAGTGGTTCTAAAAGTACTCACTATACGGGCCTAAATCTATATAATGAAATAAGTAAGACTCACTGGAGGGATATGTTCGTAGAGCAATGTATTCCCAGTTTATGAAATCAGCTACTACAAGAGGTCAGACAAAGTATTACTATGTCGACCTTTAAGACCTGCTCAATGATTGGATGGCTAGACATACATTTATATCAAGGTTATCATATACAGCCATGCTCAGCTTTGGAGGTGAGCAGGATTAAGTGCTTGTGAAGTGTGAAAATAACTTTCAGTTGTGGCTACTTCAAGGTGTATATGGTTAGGCACTTTATGGTTTCTATGATCACTTGCCTAGTACGCTTCTTATGTTCAATGGATACTCACAGACAAAGCATTGTTTAATTTGGTGGACTTTATTAAAGCCACACTGATCTCACTTTGCACTTGACATGAAAAAAGACATTTTTCATAATTTGTCTCTCATATCATAAGTAGGCCACTACTGACGTATTGGGCACATTTCTGATCATTGATTAAAGGTATTTATTAGTGTTTTTCAACAAAATTGCATGTGATGAAAATATCTGTTGATTTATATATGGTTCAACACTATTTTATTGATATGTGTGATGTCATTGTTTTGGTTAGTGAACAAACTGTCACAGACATGGTGGAAATGGGGTGACAGTGTTGGAGTTTAAATCCCACCACAACTAACCAATGTAATGCTGGATATGTGATGAACAGGGGCATGGTCCTTGGGTCTGCTCTGCTGTCCACATACAAGTCTGACAACCACCATAAAGATGATCTTCTGAGTCATATGGGCATATAACAGGTTAAAGTAAAAAGATGCACACAGAGCTTATTGGCTGATCAAGTCACCAAATACAACCTTGCCTCAAGAGCATACAGGGGATATGCACTGCTGCCCTGGGTATGGGCTTGGAACATCCAAAGCAAGACTAGAACTATACACCGACCACTTGCTAAGCTGAGTTTTTCGCTTAGCATCCCAGGTACCTTTCTGTGCAAGCAAGTGTCTTCCAGTGCTCTTTAGCTATAATAGCCATTCAAATAAATTATTTTTACACACACACACACACACGCACACACACACACACACACACACACACACACACACACACACACACACACACACACACACATATATATATATATATATATATATATATATATATATATATATATATATAGATATATAGATATAAATATATGGATACATATTGAATACTGCTGAATTGTTACAGATGCTTATGAACAATGGGATGTCTATCGATTATATAGAAAATAAAAAGTGATATCACATAGGCTATGCGCCTATGGCTTTGCCTTCATTAATTTTACTAGTTCAGTAGGGTGCTCCAAAATTCTACCAGCTGTTGCATTAGTATTTCTCTGCCCACTCAAGTCAGCAAACAATCCCTGTGTACCACTTTCACAGCTAAATATTATTCACAAGCATATATTTTCAGAGTTCACCACATTACCTGCAATTTCCCATCTCAAACAAAACTTTCTATGTGACTGGTAGTTACATGTTACTGCCTTCAGCAATATGGATACAAATGGAATTCATCTGATCTAGGAGTGATTTTATACTTTCTTTAGTTATTCTTTCATTCATTAGCAACATCAATGAACTGATCTAAAAGGCTCTATTCAATCATGGCTGGGGTAAAATTAGTGGTAAAAGGGAAAATAAAGATGAAGATACATACATAGGTTCATAGGTTCATAGGTAGGTACTAGGCTATTGGCCCTAGGGCCTATACAAGCCTAGCCAAAAATGTACCCTGGCTTTCGCCACCCAAGAAAAACATTTTCCTGTGCCTCTGTCGAGCAGAGCCACAGAAGTGATCCCTGGGGTGAATTTCCCATTTCCCATCCAATCATCAAGATTTTTCTTGAAGAGTGCTAATGAGGAGCTCTGTTTGACATAGATAGGTAGTCTGTTCCAGAGTATGAGAAGTCTCTGGGACAAGAATCTATCCCTCCAGCATGTTCTGTTTATTGTGGTGACAAGGTTTAGGTCCCTAGAGCGTGTAGCTTGGAGGGATTGGGATTTCTTTAAGTGAAGCATGTCCAACAGCTCTGGGTTTGACATAGCTTTGTATGTTAGGCAGAGATCGCTCCTGAGTAGGCGATATGTGATGGAGTAAAGCTGTAGTTTTTTGAGATGGTCTGCATAGGGCATCTGTTTGAGGCCAGTAATCCTCTTTGTGAGGTATTTCTGTGGTCTTTCCAGTTGTTGTAGATGTCTTGTGAGGTACATACCAAAAGGGGCATTGTACTCTATAATGGGTCTAATGAGTGATGTGTAGAGCGAAACAATGACCTCTTTTTTTCTGGATGAGAATCCTTCTGTGATGAGATGAGCCTCATAGAAGGATTTCCTAACCACTGTGGCAATGTGATTATCAAAGGAGAGACTACTGTCCACCTGTGTCCCAAGGTCTCTTATCACATTTTCAGCATTAAGTAGACTACCAGCTATGTGGTAATTCATGGGTACAGAGTTTTTACCAAAGGGGATGACAAAACACTTTTTAGCATTAAGCTTCAGGCCATGGCTTTGACACCAGGTATCTATCTCAGTGAGGCCCTTTTGTAGTTTATCCACATCATTAGGAGTTTTGATTATGGCTCCTAGTTTGCAGTCATCTGCAAACTTTGTTAGCCAAAGACCTTCGGTGTTAGCCTGCACTTCAGAGAAGTAGATACCAAACAGGAGAGGACCCAGGACTGAACCCTGTGGTACCCCACTTGTCACTGGTCTGAAGTCGGATTTGGAATCCACTACTTTCACAGTGTGGGTTCTGTCCATGAGCCAGTTGGCAACCCATCTTGTGACATAGGGATTTATACCTAGTTTAGTGAGCTTATCTATAATTCCAGAGTGCAGGTTGGTGTCGAAAGCCTTGGCGAGATCTAGATAAGCTGTGTGAACCATTTTACCCTCATCTATGGCTTTGGTGACTGCTTCAAAGAAGTCAATCAGGTTTAGGAGACATGATCTGCCTTTTACAAATCCAAACTGGGTAGGGTCCAGAGTTTGGAGATTACCAATGTCTTTGTTTATGAGTTCCACAATGATACATTCCATGGCCTTGCAGACCAGGCTCGTCAGGCTAATGGGGCGGTAGTTCCCGGGTCCGTCATGGCTCCCCCTTTGTGGAGTGGGATAACCATCGCAGTGCGCCATTCAGTGGGTACAAAGCCTGAGGTGAGGCTATGATTGAACATGGTACTTAGGTAGGATGCCAGTTCATTCTGTAGTTCGTGTAGAACGCAGCCTGGGATATTGTCAGGTCCCATGGATGCTGTGTTCTTGGCTTTGGAGAGTGTGTTTTTTACCTGTGCAGCCGTGATTATAGGAACTTTGCATTCTTCCGGTATACAGATGGGCCCTCTAGGGGGTGAGAAGGGGGTAAACTTAGCACTGAACCTATCTGCTAGGATGTTGGCAATATCAGTTGGTTCTGTATATTTAGTGCCATTGTGCTGTAACTCAGAGCACATCTGAGTGTTCCCATTGACATTCTTGACATAGCTATAGAATGCTTTGTGGCTGTCTTTAGAGTCAGTGGTAATTTTGTTTTCGTAACTAACTTTGGAGGATTTTATGAGGGATCTCAGCTTCTTACTGAGGTTGACCAGGGAGTTCCTCTAGTCATGGGATTTTACTCTTTTTTTTGCAAGTTTCTTTCTTCTGTTGTAGAGTTTGTTTATGGCAGAGGACCACCAGATTGGCTTCCTTTTTTTGGAGGATAACATCTTGGTTCTATTAGGGATAGCATGATCCATGCACTTGTGTAAGTGCTTATAAAGTGCATTTGTGTAGGATTCAGCAGTCATACCTCTATTGTCCATCTGCATGGGTGCCGTGAAGTTTGCCACTTCTGTCTTAAGAGGTGTGAAGTTGGCTTTGGAGAAGTTTTTTACGATGGTTTCCCTAATTGGAGGTTGGGGTGGGATGTGGATGTCTAGGCTGATTAGCTTTTGGTCGGATCTGACCAATGAGGAATTGACCTCTGGTGTGGAAGACCGGTTTCCCATGTCGGTAATGACCAGGTCTAGGATATTGCTGCCCCTGGTGGGGGTGTGAATAAGTTGATCCAAGGCGTTGGAATTTATGAATTCTAGAAAATGTTGAGCAAAAGAGTTGGTACATGAGTAGTTTTCACTAGCAAATGAACTCAGGAAGCAACCAGTGAAGAAATGAACAAAGCCACGAGTTGACCTAGGTTTCGTCTTTAATCCGACTTCATCTTTAGTGAACGCTGAAATGGGCGAGGCTAATGAATTTTGTGTTGAAACTCAGCAGTCTTTGCGTTTGAGTGAAGCTTTTTCCAATATTGTTGGTTACAGTGGTTCATTTATTAATAATTCTGTAGATAATACTGATGTGGGCTGTGATTCCCTGTATGATGTTAGTTTGCACACCTTTCCAACTTATTTTGGTGAGGCTGGTGTGCATTTTGATGATGATAGTGACAGTTAAATTGAGCAGGAAATTGAGAATGTGGCGCAAAGTAGTTTGAACTATTGTAGTATGGATTGTGGAATTGAAGAACTGATACAAGTAATGGATGAAAACTCTATATCAGTTCTGGAATGTGGGCCTAGTAATCCTGTTATTATAGCTAATGGTTTTGATGATTTTAAAATATACAATTATTCTACTAAAATCATTAATGAACGACATGTTGAATTATTGGCTAAAGGGTTAACCTTTGTTCCTCTAGCTCGGGGTTGTTTAAGTAACACTTTAGTTGATCTAAAAATGTTAGTAAGGAAAATGAACTTGAAATTGACTTTTGATGGTGTAAATAGGAATCAAGTGGGTTTGACTTTGAAAAAACCAAGTAAGTATATGCCCCCAGCTAATGTTGTTACCAATGCATACGAAAGGATATGTGAGTTTGACATTAGGGAGCATTATAGGTGGGCAATGAGTCCACACTACAAGTTCGCTTTTGATACGAAGGACAACTTGACTTTTGAAGAGCATGAATTGCTGGATGGGTTGGTAAATGACATTTCTATAAGATTTATGAAGCCCGATAAAGGAAATAGCTTAGTGCTTATTGACAGGGTTGATTATGTCAACAGTATTATGGCATTATTGGCAACGGATACTTACGAAGATGTTAGTCTTAATGAATTAAATATTGCCTATAGTAAGGTTAGTTTGTATATTGAGGACTTGCTTTGGCAAGGGCACATTAATGAGGATGAGTATAGGTATCTGATTAATGATTATCCAATGGTTAGTGGGATTTTTGGAATACCCAAGATCCACAAGGGCTTAAATAATTTAGCATTTAGGCCAATTGTTGATGGCAAGCGCAGTAAAACCTGTTTTATAAGCAAATTTCTTGATTTTGAGCTACAGAAGGGTTTAAAAGTATTTAATTACATTACCAAAGATTTGTGGTCATTTTTGGAGAGGCTAAAGGGTGTTAAATTCACCAATAATACTATTATGATAACAGTTGACGTTGTAAACTTGTTTTCAGTTATTCCCACAACAATAGGGCTTGAATGGTTGGAGGTTCAATTGTTAAAAACAGGTTTATTTGATCAGGATAGAATCAACTTGTTGGTAGGCCTAATGGAAATTGTACTCACTAACAATTTTATTCAGTTTGAGGGGAGTTTTTTTAAACAGACAACTGGTGTAGCGATGGGCATGCTCGGTATATGCCAATTATGTAATGGCATACTGGGAGCAAGAATTTCTTTTTACTAGCAGATTTATGCCCCACATTAGCTTTTACACCCGCTTCCTAGATGATTTGTTTATCATCTGGGAAGGTGGAATTGATAAGTTTAGAGAATTTATTGAGTTTCTTAATAATTCTGTAGAATTTTTGAAATTCACCCATAGTATGAGTAAAGTTGAAATTGATTATTTGGATGTACATTTAGTTGTCAACACTGTTAATTCTGGATTGATATCTACCATTCATAGAAAAGCAACATTTTCAAATTCATATCTGAGTTATTCAAGTTGTCATCCTGACCATCAGAAGAAGGCAATAGTTAAAGGGCAGATGGTCAGGGCAGCGAGAATGACCAGTTTGGATGTTGATTTCTTTAAAGAACTTGACTTCATCAAGTTGATGTTTATTAGGCGGGGTTATCCAGCGGCACTGTGTGATTGTATTGCGGATGAAGTAAAATCAAAAAGGGCCAATGGTGTGTATTGGGCCTTATTGCATGGAAAGCCTGATATTGGAAATGAGCTTGTTGATAATAATGCTGTTCCTATGGGTAACATCATTCTTAGAGAGGATGAATCTAGTGCACGGGTCAGTGGTGACCATCCATTATATTTTATTACCACTTTCTCCTTTGATGCACCTTATATTGCTGAGATTATCATCAATAATTGGAAAATTTTGAAAATGGATCATTCGGTAAGTGGGAAATTGGGGAGACTGCCTAAATGTGTTTTTAGGAAAGGACTTTCTTTTAAACAATTATTGGAAAAAGGTGATATTACACACACTGTTTCTTATAGGAGTAAGGGTAATTTTAAGTGTGGTAGGTGTAGTGTTTGTCACCTGATCAATGTGACGGGTGCGGAATTTAAGGTGGCTGGAGTTACTGTTAGGGTTGGGGCTCATTTTGACTGTTATAGCACAAGTGTCGTATACGCGGCTATGTGCACTCAGTGTCCGGCCTTTTATATTGGGAAGACCTGCAGGGCATTAAGAGACCGAATTATTGAACATCAGTCTGATATTAGATTAAAGAAAAAGACCAATGCCCTGTATAGGCACATTGACACCAATAGTGGGCATCATTTTAAGTTTTGTGTGATCCAACAGATTTTGGTAGATAAATTTGGAAGAAAACTGGATGTGCACTTAGATATAGGTGAGATGAAATGGCAGTTGAAACTTAATGCATTGGAATTCCCAGGCATTAATGACTGCGTTACTATTATGCCCATTTTAAAATTAAAAAGTATATTGGGTTGAATTTGCTTGCACTTATAATGTTGTACACAATGTATACATCTAATAATTAGATTTGTAGTGTTGTTATGATCAATGTTCATTACAAATTGCAGCAATTCAGTTTTGTTTGGCTGTTTTTAACTTTTCATTCTGATTTTAGTGTTGATACACCTTTTAGTAAGGTTTGTGATTGTGCTTTTTACTATGTATGCTGGCCTTCATATTGATTGTTAATTATGTTAATTAAGATAATTATTCAATTGAATTGTTCATGATGTCATTTTTAGGTGTGTATATAAGGTTGCTTTTTACTTGCATTAAGTTGTGTTCTGATGAAGTCGGATTAAAGACGAAACCTAGGTCAACTCGTGGCTTTGTTCATTTCTTCACTGGTTGCTTCCTGAGTTCATTTGCTGGTGAATTCATTTATTCCTGGTTTGGTGTTTTGTTAGTAACATGAGTAGTTTTCCCAGTTAATGGTGGGGTAGTTGAAATCACCCATTATTAGGGTGTTGGGTTGTACCCTAATACTTTCCAGTGTATCAAGAAATGAGGAGTGGGAATCCGGGGGCATGGTGGGGGGGGGGGTCTGTAGCAAGCTACAATTTGGATTGCAGTCTTGCCCAGAGTTAGTTGCACATGGATAATCTCGGATGCATTATGCTGTGCAACTAGCCTGGAGGTGTGGATATCCTTAATGAATATGGACACGCCTCCGCCTTTAGTGCTTCATTCTGGGTTAAGTAGCCGAAAGGTGTGGTATGAATTGTAGCCTGGTAATGCAGGGGTGCTCTCTGGAGCTTTGAACCAGGTCTCTGTCACTGCACAGATGTCAGTGTTCTCCATTTTAAGGAGTGCCTCGAGTGAGTGCATTTTGAGGTTTAGACTTCTAACATTGAGTAGCATTACCCTCAGATTTTGCTTGCTTGTACCTGTTACGGTGGTGAATTTGTCATTTGAACCTTGCCTAAAAAAGGCACTATAGGGGTGGCAAAAGCCTTAGCCAGTATCCGGAATCCTAAGAGCGACAGGTGCAGGCCATCTCTGGCAAAGCATCATGGTCTGTCGATCATGTCATCCCAGGCAGACAAATACTGGATCCCCTTAGACTAACACCAGAAGCTTAGCCAATTGTTGAAGTCAATCATTTTGTCCTTGTACTGTGGTATTATTCTAGGTGATGGCAGGATACTACTCAGGGTTAGGGTCATACCTGCCATACGAAAATATAAAGGTTACAGATAGGGTTGCCAGCTGTCCGTTTTTTGACCGGACTGTCCAGTTTTCAGACAAATTGTCCGGTTAAAAAAATTAATCAAAACCGGACTCGTGAAGTCCATTTTTTTTTTTGTGCCGCCAGATTCTAAACAGAGAGTTCTTAAAGCAATGAAAAAGTGTTATATTTATAAAGGTCAACGTTGTTTTGTTAATGCTTGATTTTACTGCTTTCAAAACATTCAGTCTTATTTCACGTTAATTCCCCTCTGCAGTATTATTTCACGTCTTTGTTTTGAGAATTCAGTATTTCGACTATTTTACGTTGCCCTTTTTGGTGGTATTATTTCTTACATTGGAAACACAGAATTGTATGACTCTAACTTGGGTAGTTAGATGAGGCACACTAATATGCAAGTTTCGCTCAGGCAGTTCCAACACTAGTCTTTGATATTTTCTGCCTTTGCTAAAAGGAATATTCCTGGCGTTTAACAACAGTTCTACTGTCCATAATTCTGCAGAATGTCCCTGACTTTGCTTTGGTCTCATATTTTTTTGCAGCATTCCTTGTAAAATTGTTGACTTTCTGGTATGTTATGTTACTGAATGTCAATATTGCCAGCCATTCGGTGCCTACCTTTTTACAATTGGGAAAACGCATGTGGCTGTAAAATCGGTTACTTTATTAACGTTTTATGTACATTAAAAAATCACGGATGCACAATAAATGAAATCCAAAGCAGAATTATAAAATTACTTCTTTAATAGACCGTAACTTATACAAACTTGTTCGTATTAAGCGCTTTCATCCACACTGAAGTGGACTTCATCATGTTAGAAAAATATGTATTAACATATATGTGTAGTGCTTATTATAAGCAGAAAAGGATTAACATGTTTTTATTCTATATGCAGCATTAGTTCTGTTTGAGACTGCAAACATGCTTTTCTGAAATTGTGCTTTCTGACACTGCAAGATGCACTCTGACCTAGTTTGCTAGCACAGCAAAATACATGTTTATGCCTTTGGAAATGTACTGAGAAGCAGGTGATTATCTGCTAGGTCAGGAAATTAAATAAAGAATAATACTATTTTCTGTAGATCCATTCATTATGAACAATAAGCTCTGTTCGTGTTGAAAAAGTGCACAGTTCCAAGAAAGTTCGATACTAGAAACAATAGACTGCTTCAGAGATCTGTACTTGCATTGTGCTTGAATTAGCCATAATACCTTGACTTGTAACATAACATAGAAAGTTAGAACTGACCGGTGGTCGTCAAGGCCATCCTGTTTACTAAAAAAATCTCTTTTAAACTTTGTAGAGTCAGCTGAAAATGTGAGAAAACAACTGTAATAAAGCAACATTATGAACTGGTGATCTGCTACGTCAGTCGTAGTGGGCAATGTCTTGAAAGAAAGGTATATTAATTGTGACACTTCCTGATTTTAGTTAGACAAACTCTGTATCTGCATTTTTTGTCTCCTTGCGCAAGAATAAAGAAACCTGAACTGAACCTTATGCTGATTGGTCTTTGAAGTATTTTCATTTAACACATCAGAATCACATTCTGATGAAGTCCACTTCAGTGTGGATGAAAGCACTTAATACGAACAAGTTTGTATAAGTTACGGTCTATTAAAGAAGTAATTTTATACTTCTGCTTTGGATTTCATTTATTGTGCATCCGTGATTTATTGATACTAGCTTTTTTTTTTGTTCGTGTTTATTCTGTTGTCGGCAGCTGGTTTTGTGGTTTCAGTCAGTTTTATGTACATTTGAATAATATTTAAAATGTCCCTGACTTTGGGCCTTTCTTTCCCCATTTTGTTTCTCTTTGTCCCTGCTTCTTGAGCAAAGAAGTGCAGCTGTATCTTTTATAAGTTTACAGATATTTTTTTTTCTAAAAATAATTCCTTGCAGGAAATATCCGAACACAAACACTACGTGAATGAAACAAAACTCAGAAACAAGTATATTTGCTGATTTTCTTGGTCAGCTACAAATGTTATATACATCTGCAAAGGGGGCGAAGCCCATACCAAACACTATAAATAGATTTCAGTGGCAAGGAAAAGCCAGAGCAAGGATGGAGAGGAGAAAGTAAATGTATCCAGCTCGCTGCTCAAATGGGAGCATTTTTAGTGAAGAGAATGTTATGACAGACTGTCAGTACATGATAACATGAATGATCATATAATACATACATGATTACAGTTAAAGTGACAAGAAATTGTTACAAAATTCTTTTATATCTGGAAAATGCATCTTAATATATATATATGCTATCTAATGCTGTTAGCTTTCTAAGTCAATAGTCTCGATATTTTACCATTGTACTGATTATCGAGTGCTGAAGTCTCAGGCATATGCCACATACCATCTGAAGTCCAGTTATTCAGCATTCAATAATGCGTGGTGGTAGGTAGTACTCTTTGTACTACTAAAAAAAAAAGAAAAGGCTAAAAACTGTAACTTTATACACTATTATCAGGAAACAACAACAGAATATAGTTGATATCAAAAGGCAGTGGTGCTGCGGTAGCGTTGTCGCCTCACAGTAAGACGTTGTCCTGTTCGATTCTCAGCTAGAGCATCTTCTGTGTGGAGACATGTGTGAATGGGCATACCTTCGTTGAAGGTTGTGCGTCAGGGCTGGCAACTCGGCACATAAAAATCTACTGCCAATCATTAGCGGACCGGAGTTCCTCTGTAGCGACCCCTAACCGGGAAAAGCCAAAAGACACAGCAACAACTAAATTTAAGCTGAACTGTCTTTCTACAGTGGTTATGAGGACTGAAAACTGAAAATATACTTTTTATCTGTTTTTTTTCTGGACTATCCACACAAATCAAATCAATTCTCTGCTCTGGTAGTCAGGAAAACACTGTACAAACTCAATTTTTCTGTTTCACAAAAGGAAACAGACTATCAGTGTTTGTTACAATTGGCTGATTTACTATGCTTTTTTACAGAAAAGCATAGTAAATCTGCTGAAAGCAGGCATCCAGAACAGAAAAAGAGGGCGTTCCCATCAGCTGATGTCACCATGATGTCAACAAATGGGGGTGGCATTGATGGGAGAGTGGGCGGAAAAGGGTGGAGTTATGGGTGATGCGGGGGGCGTGACCTTAGTCCGGTTTTAGCCACAAAGAAACCTGGCAACCCTAGTTACAGAGCTGCAGGACAAAGAGGTCAAGAGAAATTCACAGCCACTCTGTCTCCTCCAGATTGCTATATGAAAGCTAAGTCTCGAAACAATGTCCATCAGTTGTGAGACTACTTACATGTAACTGAAATGTGACAGTACTGAGGCATATGCATCCAACTGTCCATACTCAGATCTCTGTGTCAATATGTATTCATAAACTCAGATCTCTATATCAGTAGATAGCAATACTCGGACCTCTGTATAAGTAAGTATAGTTATACTCAGATATTTGTGTCAGTAAGTATAGACATACTCAGATCTCTGTGTCAGTAAGTATATTCATACTCAAATATCTGTGTCTGTAAGTATAGTTGTACTCGGATCTCCACTTCAGTAATTATAGCCATACTCAGATCTCTGTGCAGTAGGTATAGTCATACTCAGATCTCTGTGTTAATAAGTATATTCATACTCAGATCTCTGTGTCAGTAAGTATAGCCATACTCAAATCTATGTGTCAGTAAGTATAGACATACTCAGATTTCTGTGTTAATAAGGATAGTCATAAGTATATCTCTGTGTAAGTAGGTATAGTCATACTCTGCTCTCTGTGTCACGAGGTATAGTCATACTCGGATCTCTGTGTCTGTAGGTATAGTTGTACTCAGATCTCCATGTCAGTAATTATAGCCATACTCAGATCTCTGTGCAGTGGGTATAGTCATACTCAGATCTCTGTGTTAATAAGTATAGACATACTCAGATCTCTGTGTCAGTAAGTATAATCATACTCAAATATCTGTGCCAGTAAGTACATACATACTCAGATCTCTGTGTCAGTAAGTATAGTCATACTCAAATCTATGTGTCAGTAAGTATAGACTTATTCAGATCTCTGTGTTAATAAGGATAGTCATACTCAGATCTCTGCGTAAGTAGGTATAGTCATACTCGGCTCTCTGTGACACGAGGTATAGTCATACTCGGATCTCTGTGTCTGTAGGCATGGTTGTACTCAGATCTCTGTGTCACTAAGTATAGTCATACTCAGATCTCTGTATTAATAAGTATAGTCATACTCAGATCTCTGTATCAGTAGGTATAGTCATTCTCGGATCTCTATATCAGTAGGGATAGTCATACTCAGAACAATAGCCCTCAACTTCTTATAGCAATACATTTAGACAAAGCCATAAAAAATGGGGGCAAATGCCCAAAAGATAGGGACAATTTTAAATATTGCTCTTATAAACTTAGAAAGTTACTAGGGTAACAGATTTTGAATTAGCATGCATTTTCTGAAGGGTATGAAGTCTGAAAGTCAGATGTCTGTCTGTCATCATTTCCTAACTTCAATCCTCAGTTTTTTGCCAGAAAACCAAAGAACAGGCCAAAAATATGAGGCAAAAATCTAGACATTCTACAAAAGCTGTACAGTTGAGAGGTATGCTCAGAATTCTGTGTCAGTAGGTATAGTCATACTCACATTTCTATCAGTAAGTATAGTCACACTTGTATCTCTGGGTCAGTAGGTATAGTTATACTCAGATCTCTGGGTCACTAAGTATGGTTATACTCAGATCTCTATATCAGTTAAGTATAGTCATACTTGTATCTCTGTGTCAGTAAGTATAGTCATACTCAGATTTCTGTGTCAGTAAGTGTGCAATTATGCTTGGATCTCTGTGTTAATAAGTATAGTCATACTTGGATCTTTGTTGTCAGTGAGTATATTCATACTTAGATCTCTGTGTCAGTAGTCAGATCTCTGTGTCAGTAGATGTAGTTATGTTTGGATCTCTGTGTTAATAAGTATAGTCACTTGGATCTCTGTTGTCAGTGAGTATAGTCATACTCAGATCTCTGTGTCGGTATGTGTAGTCATACTCAGATCTTTGTATCAGTAGGTATTGCTATACTCAGATCTCTGTGTTAATAAATATAGTCATACTCAGATCTCTGTGTTAGTAGGTATAGTTATACTTGGATCTCTGTGTCAGTAGGTATAGTCATACTCATCTCTGTTTATAAGTATAGTCATACTCAGACCTCTGTGTCAGATCTCTGTATTAATACGTATAGCCATATTCAGATCAATGTGTCAGTAAGTATAGTCATACTGAGATCTCTGTGTTAATAAGTATAGTCATACTCAGATCTCTGTGTCAGTAGGTGTAGTTATGCTTGGATCTCTGTGTCAATAAGTATAGTCATACTCAGATCTCTGAGTTAGTAGGTATAGTTATACTCAGAGCTCTGTGTTATAAGTATAGTCATACGCAGATCTTTGTGTCAGTAGGTATAGTTATACTCATCTCTGTGTTAATAAGTATATTCATACTCAGATCTCTGTGTTAGTAAGTATAGTTATACTTGGATCTCTGTGTCAGTAGGTATAGTCATACTCAGATCTCTGTGTCAGTAGATATAGTCATACTCAGATCTCTGTGTTATACATATATTCATACTCAGATCTCTTTCTCAGTATGTATAGTCATACTCAGATCTCTGTGTCAATAGGTATAGTCATACTCAGATCTCTGTGTTAATAAGTATAGTCATACTCAGATCTCTGTGTTAATATGTATAGTCATACTCAGATCTCTCTGTTAGTAGGTATAGTTATACTTGGATCTCTGTGTCAGTAGGTATAGTCATACTCAGATCTCTTTATCAGTAGGTATAGTCATACTCAGATCTCTGTGTCAGTAGGTATAGTCATACTCAGATCTCTGTGTTAATAAGTATAGTCATACTTAGATCTCTGTGTTAATATGTATAGTCATACTCAGATCTCTGTTAGTAGGTATAGTTATACTTGGATCTCTGTGTCAGTAGGTATAGTCATACTCAGATCTCTTTATCAGTAGGTATAATCATACTCAGATCTCTGTGTCAGTAGGTATAGTCATACTCAGATCTCTGTGGTAATAAGTATAGTCATACTCAGATCTATGTGTTAGTAAGTATAGTAATACTCAGATCTCTGTGTTAGTGAGTTTAGTCATACTTGGATCTCTGTGTCAGTAGGTATATTCATACTCAGATCTCTGTGTTAGTAGGTATAGTAATATTCAGATCTCTGTGTCAGTAGGTATAGTCGTACTAAGATCTCTGTGTTAGTAGGTATACTCATACTCAGATCTCTGTGTTAATAAGTATAGTCATACTCAGATCTCTGTGTCAGTAGGTATAGTCATACTCAGATCTCTGTGTTAATAAATATAGTCATACTCAGATCTCTGTGTCAGTAGGTATAGTAAAGGGGATAGTGAGTTTAGGTGCTGCTTCTGTCTATTAGTAGCATAGGGAACAGCCCTGGGTAAATTTTGTTATTCCCACCCATTGATCTAAGTTGCATTTGAATAGGAATAGGGATGAACTTTGTTTTGTGTAAATGGAGAGTCTGTTTCAGAGTAGTGGCATCATCTGGGATATGTACCTGTCCCTCCAAGTCATTCTATTTATGTTGTGAAAGTGCTGAGGTCTCTTGATCAGGTATTTCTGATACTATCTGACTTGTGGATAAGCAATAGAACCATAGTCTCTCGATCAGGTATTTCTGATACTATCTGACTTGTGGATAAGCAGTAGATCCATAGTTTCTCGATCAGGTATTTCTGATACTATCTGACTTGTGGATAAGCAGTAGATCCATAGTCTCTCGATCAGGTATTTCTGATACTATCTGACTTGTGGATAAGCAGTTGATCCATAGTCTCTCGATCAGGTATTTCTGATACTATCTGACTTGTGGATAAGCAGTAGATCCATAGTCTCTTGATCAGGTATTTCTGATACTATCTGACTTGTGGATAAGCAGTAGATCCATAGTCTCTTGATCAGGTATTTCTGATACTATCTGACTTGTGGATAAGCAGTAGATCCATCGTTTCTCGATCAGGTATTTCTGATACTATCTGACTTGTGGATAAGCAGTAGATCCATAGTCTCTTGATCAGGTATTTCTGATACTATCTGACTTGTGGATAAGCAGTAGATCCATAGTCTCGATCAGGTATTTCTGATACTATCCGACTTGTGGATAAGCAGTAGATCCATATACTATCTGACTTGTGGATAAGCAGTTGATCCATAGTCTCTCGATCAGGTATTTCTGATACTATCTGACTTGTGGATAAGCAGTTGATCCATAGTCTCTCGATCAGGTATTTCTGATACTATCCGACTTGTGGATAAGCAGTTGATCCATAGTCTCTCGATCAGGTATTTCTGATACTATCTGACTTGTGGATAAGCAGTAGATCCATAGTCTCTCAATCAGGTATTTCTGATACTATCTGACTTGTGGATAAGCAGTAGATCCATAGTCTCTCGATCAGGTATTTCTGATACTATCTGACTTGTGGATAAGCAGTTGATCCATAGTCTCTCGATCAGGTATTTCTGATACTATCCGACTTGTGGATAAGCAGTTGATCCATAGTCTCTCGATCAGGTATTTCTGATACTATCTGACTTGTGGATAAGCAGTAGATCCATAGTCTCCCGATCAGGTATTTCTGATACTATCTTACTTGTGGATAAGCAGTAGATCCATAGTCTCTCGGTCAGGTATTTTTGATACTATCTGACTTGTGGATAAGCAGTAGATCCATAGTCTCTTAGTCAGGTATTTTTGATACTATCTGACTTGTGGATAAGCAGTAGATCTATTAGTAGTAGGTCAGAAGATGCCTTATAGTACAGGCACAAATCAACTCTTAGTAGTCTGTAAGAGAACAAGCATAGTGATAGGGTTTTGACACAATCCATGTAGGTCATATGATTTAGCTCCTGTTTTTTTCTTTATAACCCTCTGTGGGTGGTCTTGTTTTTGTTTGGGGGCTGTCTACAGTGAGACAATGACATCTCTAGACTGAGTGCTTATAAGTTGAGCAATATAGAAGGACTTCCTCACATTCCTGTTCGAATGCTAGGTCACTGTCTATGTATGTTCCCAAATCTCTAATTACCAGATTGACTCGTAGGGGTGTATTGTCAATGTGGTAGTTTCCTGGGTAGTTGTTTTCCCAAAGGATGCAATAATGCTGTTTTTGACATTTAGCTTTAGTCCAAGACTCTGACACCAATTATTTGTTTGGGACAAAGGTAAGTCTTTTGGGAATTTAAAGACTGCTAGCAGCTTGCAGTCATCCACTAACATGGCCACCAAAGATCCTTCATGCTTGCATGGACATCTGAGAAATAGATGCCAAACAGGAGTGCTCCCAGCAGTAATCCCTGTAGGACTCCATTAGTGACTGAACTTTTTGTGGAGGTAGCTTCCCCTATCTTGACTTCCTGTATCCTTTCTGTAAGACAGTTGCCAATCAAATGGGTGATACAGGGGTTTATTCCTAATTAAGTAAGCTTTTCTTATAATGCCCAAGATGGGTATTGTGTTTAAAGATTTGGCCACATCTAGGTTGTTGGTATTTACCGTCTTGCCTATATCAATTGCTTTGGTGACTTTTTTCGAACATGTTGAATACGTTAAGTATCACCTGTTTTAGATGAAACCAAAGTCTTTTCATGGTTTTACATTTTGAACATTCAGATTTATGGTCAGTAGCCTTCCATGTTGGTGGATGACCCTCAGTTGTGGAGGGATATGATTGTTGAAGTCCTCCATTCACTTGGGATGAAACCTGTTTGGAGGTGCTGTTAGAGGTTTTGTGCTATTCAGGATACATCCAGAGATACCGTCAGAAACCACAGATGCATTATTTTGAGCTTTTGAAAGAACTTTTAGAACTTGGGCCTGTGTGATACTGGGGGCATAATGATTTCTGATATTTCTAGTGAGATATTTGGGGAGGAGAGGGGGTGAAGTTGGAAATGAATTTATTGGCCAACAGGTTTGCTATATCTTCAGCTTCAGTGTAGGTGGTGTCATTCAGAACCAGCTCAGCATACTGCTGCATAACACTTTTCAGATTGCAGACATAGCTGAAGGAGACTTTGTGGTTTTCTTGGTCCGGTTAGTTATTTTTCTGCCTCAAATTTGACCTTGGTGGCTTTAATTAGACTCCTGAGCTGCTTATTTAATGACTGGGATTTATAACATGCTGGGTGTTGCACTTCTTACTTTTTGCTACAAATTTCTTCCTTTTGTGATAAAGCTTATTGAAATTGTGGTTCCACCAGGGAGGTTTGTTTTTCAGGGTTCACCCTGCACTTGCTTCTACTAAGTACTGCTTCTTCTATACAGTTTTTTACATGTGAATGTAAGTTAAGGGTGAACCACTGCATAAACAGTAGAGTTTTCAGGATTTGGAGAAGATTTGAAACTTACCAGGGTAACACTTACAAGTAGGAAATATGCCTTGGAGAAATTTCTAAAAGATCCAGCTACAGTGGAAATCTTGCGTTTTACTTTTATTTCAAAGGAGACTGCTTTATGGTTGGACCTGATCAGTTAGGATGTTACAGAAAGAATGGAGCATAATCCCTCAATATTTGTGAGGACAAGGTCAAGGGTGTTGTTGTTCTAGTGGATACTCTGTCTAGTTGATCTAGAGTGTTTGTGTTAACAAAGTCTTGGAGTCTCTGGACTTGCATAATAATGGTAGGATATGTTTCCCAGTTTATAGCTGGGTAGTTGAAGTCACCCAGGAAGATGGTATTGGGTTTAATGTTGAGTGACTCCATTTCATCTAGTTAGGTACAAATGGCATTCCTGGATCATATAAGGCATTCTGTAACGAGCTAGAATAAGGTAAGGGACTTTACTGATGGTAAGTTGGACATGAAAAAACTCTAGGGCATCATGCTGCTTTACCAGCCTTGATGTGAGATTCTTCTAGATAAAGACTGATACATCACCACATTTTTTTCCTTCCTGCATAGTAGCTGGTCTAAATGTGAATAAGGCATTATAGCCTGCACAGACAGAATACTCTTTGCTGATTTAAATCACATCTTGGTCACTACACAGATGTCTACATCCTACAAAGTGAGGACAGTTTGTAGGGACTGGAGTTCCTTGTTTAGGCTCCCAGCGCTGATAAGTAGTACCTTTGCATTCTCTTTTGTGTCTAGTTGTCTGGTGTGTAAACTCCAAAAGTAGTACCACTAATTTTTTGGAGTTTACACGCCAGACAAGTATTAATGAGATGAATTACCTGGATGTGTACATGTATAGGTTAGATCATAAGCTTAAATCAAAAATTCATAGAAAGACAACCTTCTCAAATTCCTATCTACACTATTCTAGTGCCCATCCACCCCACCAAAAAAGAAGGGTGGTAAAAGGGCAATTAGTCAGAGAAAGTAGGATGACCTCATGTGACATAGATTTCCATAATGAATGTACACACATTATGGATATGTTTAGGGTAAGAGGATACCCAGAAAATTTACTTTTGGATATGTATAGGGAAGTCAATGAGGGTAGAAGTACACGTTTTGCACCAATATTAGGTTCTGAGGAAACACCAGATTTATTCACATCAGTTCCTGATGCTAGTGTCAAAGATGATCCTGGACTGGGCTCTGCTTTGGTTTTAACTTATGATGGGGAGAGTGGGTTGGTTAGAAATATTATACATCAAGAATGGAATACATTTGCTATATTGTCAGACTTGGACATCCTTTTTAAGCAACCCTTGAGATATATATACAAAAAGGGACGTAATATCAAAAATATTTTTGAAGGAGCCTCCGAATATATTATTAAGGGTAGTCATTCTAACAACAAGAGGGGCACATTTAAATGTGGAAGATGCACCCAGTGTAAGTTTGTACACACTGGGGAGGAACTTTACTTGAAGAGTAGGAACATTTCTATTAAAACCAACGGGTATGCTAATTGTGAAACAAGTGGTTTGGTTTATTTGGTAATATGCGGACAATGTGACTCGTTTTATGTAGGTAAGACTGAGAGAAAGTTCAAACAAAGGATTTATGAACATGATTATAATATTAGAAGAAATAATGAGACTAGTGCCTTGTTTAAACACTCTCAGAATTGCAAAAAAGCCGATTTTAATTTTTTTGTTATTGAGGTACTCAATGTAGACCCTAGGGGTGGTTTATGGGAAACTAGGCTTGAGTACAGGGAATTATATTGACAGTTAATTTTGGAAGCCACCAAGAGTCCTGGTTTAAATGACATGGTGTCATTGAAACCTGTACTCAAGTTTAGAGCTGCCAGATTCTGAGTATCTAGTATTAACTTAATAACAATTTCCATTTTACTTATTTATTCATTTTTATTACGAAATTAAACAATATTTTAGGTAGAAATAGTATTTTATAATGTAGACACATTTTTTATATTAATTACACTGGGTTTTTTAACACAGAAATAGTCCTAGATTAAAAGGAATTTTTAAATGAATATTTTGGTTCACATATACACAGTTTTAATATGGGATTATACTGTATAAATATGTATTCTAGTTTGGACATGTGCAATATTTCTTATGCTTGTACACTTTTAAATTGAACTGAGTTGTATATTTTAATTTATTAATTTATTCATTGCCTATGTTATCTCATTGGGTGTTAGAAAATTTAAACTGTCTATTTAAGCCTTGTGTGTACTAGTTTGTTACATCTGAGGAAGTCTTTTAGATGAAAATGTGTGGATTTACAGGAGCGTTTATGTTTTTTACAACTGTGTTGACATCGTAGATTTTCTTGTGGTGCCTATTAAACTGTGTGTGTCACTTTGTAGAGACGTGGTGTCCAGTGCTTTTTTTACGTTTATTAGTTTTTCTAAGCACTTTTACACCTTGATTTGGTTTCTTGTTTAAACACAATATTCTCATTTGGGGAAACACACTCTGGACCTCACATGTTGTTTTATTCACTCAAAGCGTGGAATATAAAAATATAAAACACCACAATATCTCAAAAACTTCAGAATGCTCTGTAACCATATAAGTAAACTCTAAGTTAACCAGCACCATTGAGGATTCTGGTTGCTTGAGAGTTTCTATTAAAATAGGCCTGACTAACACTGTACCATATACTATTTGTTTGGTTTGACTTCTTCTCATGTTGGGGAGAAAGGCAATTTATTCCTATCTTCCTTTTTAAAACTCTAAAAACTTAAGGTATGTTTCTGTGGGGAGGGGGGCAGAAAGTGCAACACATGAAAATTGTACTGTATTTCTTCGATTTTTTTTTTTGCCGGTTGCTTGAGTTCTGGTTAACTGAGAGTTTACTGTAAAAAGCAAATAAATGAGGGCAAAAAATTATAACTATGAAAACTTTCAGAATAATAGTAAACACAATCCTAAAAAATTCTGGTCAGCCATTAAATAAATCTTACATCCTGGCCAGAAATTCAACCCTAATCCCTCTCCCAATGACTCACCTCTTGAAACTGCAAAATAATTCAACTCTTACTTTATAGATTCTATGGCACCCTTAACCAAGGATTCCACAATATCCAATCCCAATTCCTGTGGGTAAAGGAAGGGGTCACGCCTAGCTCCTCTTTGAGGACAGATGGGCAGACAGAGTCTAGTTCCTATCTTGAGAAGTACTTTAAATTTATGATACAGTGTCTTCAATAGCTGAGTAAAAGAAGTAGGAAAACCAAAAATATCTACAGTAGGAAACAAAAATGGTCAGTATACCCTGTTGAAAGCCTTTTCTGCATCAAGACCAGCTAGCAATAAAGTGTTTCTTGTTACAGTGGCAGAATAGCTGTCTCAATGAAATTGTCAAAAGTAGATTGTGAGGGGACAAAGCCCATCTGATGCAGATGGATCAAATTTTGAAGTAAGATGATGCATCTGCGAGCAAGTATCAACATAAATACTTTATGGCTTGGAAGGATTTCTTCCTGATTCTTTAGGTAATTTCAGGGAATACAAAACTGTATATTTTCATAGTAGAGAAAATATCACAGATGAAGATAGGACATACCTCACTTGAAAACTGGCCCTTGTGATGAAGTGGTAGCTGTTACACAAAGTGCAATCATAAACTGGTAAGGGGAATAGCTTACAAGATATTTTCAAGACCAAACGTACATTGACCAACAGAGTTTGTTTGGACTGGGACAGGAAGTTTAACTTGCAAATAATACAAGGTTCTTGGTCCAAAATTATGTTATACCCCAGTTATGCTGCTAAATCTAAAAAAAATAGTAATAATTTTTGCGGTGGCGATGTCTTTTTAAGTCTTTCATACTCTGGAAAGAATTGCCTATATGTCCCCCAACCAAAATCCTAGGTGTTGGAGGTTAATGAGGGGGTCCATGAGCAGATGGACTCCTGTTTTCTAGCATTGTAAGGAACTAACTACTCTCAAGACAGAACTGCAATCATAGAGTGATAAGCTCTGAGCTGGGGAGGATACTCTCACACCTTCACTTTCATTTGCTTCAATTAATGATGCTGGTAGGGAAGAAAGCTATCAAAAGACCCCTCACCTGTTTGGGAGGTTAAAAGTTTGAAACAGTAGATGCATGAAGCAGAACTGAAAAGTAGCTTAATTTAAAGACCATGCTCAACTGCTATCAAAATGATTCTCCTGGGTGAGAGCTATGACTGGCCCTTATCAGGTATCAGGGTGCCCCTGGTGTGATATGGTAAGACTACAATAGCTTACACAGCTATATGTACACGTGGTGCGATAATAAAGTGCTCGTGTATTGTATATTCTTTAATTTGTCAGTGAAATTCTGCCATCCTTTGTTAGTGATCTGATAGTTTTATATGCACTTGTATATTGTTTTATGTGTTTATATAACACTGACTCGTTCTTGTTTTCTTTACTGGAATTGATACCTTTTGAATAAAGCTATGGACAATAACAAAAAAAACCCTCTAGATGGCAAGTTAGAACAGATAAAGAGGAAAAGTAAGCATCCTGTAGGAGATGGGTTTTCTCTCCCATAGCAAATTCAAAAATGTTTGTATTGTTAAATCTATTAATAAATATACTCATCAGATGTTTTATTACTGTAATAAAGTCCAGGGTACTGATTTACAAGTTATGAAGTCTATCTGTTCCTGCTCAAACGTATAGTGCCATCTCTGAGCAGACATATCATTATTACATTCCTTAATTAAATAGAATCATGCAATCAGTTTACACCACTCAGTAGGCTGAGATGTGTTTGCTATCCTCAGAATGCATATCTGCATGTCACGTAAGTACATTGAGTAGTAACACTATCTAAATTGGGAAGAAAGCAAGCACACTATAATTCTATGCTCCCTCCCTATTTCCAACCACAGTTTACAGACGCCAGACTTTGTAAGCTGTGTCTGATATTTCATTTTGCCCCTGAACCACAGACACTAGTCAGTTAGGGCTTGCAGCTCATGAAGCTTTATTCTAAATTCATAGGTTCATAGGTAGGTACTAGGCTATCTGCCCGAGGGCATTTATAAGCCTAGCCAGAGTGTGTCAGCTTTCGCCGCCCCATTGATTAATTAACTGAGCCTCTGTCAAGCAGAGCCAATGAAGTGATCCCAGGGATGTATTTTCTGTTACCCATCCACTCGTCAAGGTTTCTCTTGAAGAGTGTTAGTGAGGGTCTCTGCCTAATGTAGTTAGGAATTTTGTTCCAAAGCATGGGGAGTCTCTGTGACAGGAATCTATCCCTCCAGCATGTTATATTTACTGTTGTGGTGAGGTTTAGCTCACTAGAGCGAGTGGCTCGCAGTGACTTGGATTTCTTTAGGTGGAGCATGTCCATCAATTCTGAGTTGGACATAGCTTTGTAAGTCAGGCAGAGATCACCTCTGAGTAAGCAATATGTGACTGAGTACAGCTGGAGTTTTTCAGTCGAGCTGCATAGGACATATGTTTGAGGCCAGTAATCCTCTTGGTGAGGTACTTTTGTGATCTTTCCAGCTGTTGGAAGTGTCTTGTGAGGTACATCCCAAATGGAGCATTGCACTCTATGATGGGTCTGATGAGTGACGAGTAGAGGGGCACTATAACCTCTTTATTTCTAGATGCGAACCCTTTAGTAATTAGATGGGCTACATAGAAGGATTTCCTAACTACTTTGGCAATATGATTGTCAAAGGAGAGATTACTATCTACCTGGGTCCCCAGATCTCTTATCACCTCTTCTGTAGTAAGGGGGCTGCCACCTATGTGGTAATTCATGGGTGTTTTGTTTTTCCAAAACGGGATGACTATGCATTTTTTGGCATTTAACTTGAGACCATGACTTTGACACCATGTGTCTGTCTCAGTAAGGCCCTTTTGGAGAATGTCCGTGTCAGCTGGAAAGTCAATTATGGCTCCCAGTTTGCAGTAATCGGCGAACTTGGTTAACCATAGTCCTCCTGTGTTTGCCTGTACTTCTGAGAAGGTAAGACACCCTTGATCACTATAAGTAAAAAACTAAGAGCTCTCATAAAATCATCCAAAGCAAATTTTGAGAGAAAAATAGCTAAAGACTCAAAAGACAATCATAAGGCCTTCTTTAGCTATGTTAGAAACCTGGGAGGAAACTCCCAGATATGCTCAGAACTAGTTCAAAATGATGTGAAGATTACTGATCCTACAGACATTGCCAACATACTGGCTGACAGGTTCAGTGCAAACTTCTCCCTCCCCCCCAAAAGGAGAGATATCTATACCAAGCGATTGCAGCCCCCAAACATCTCCAACGCCCAAGTGAGAACTGCTCTCCAAAGCAAAAACACAGCATCCATGGGACCTGATGGTGTCCCCAGCTGTGTGCTCCACGAACTCAACGAGGAATTAAACCCACAGCTAGGACAGCTGTTTAATCATAGTCTTACCTCTGGATACGCACTCCAGGAGTGGCACTGCAACTGTGGTCCCACTTCACAAAGGCGGTGCCTCCACCGACCCTGGAAATTACCGCCCATTAGCTTGACAAGCCTTATCTGCAAAGCCATGGAGAGGATCATAATGGACCTCATAAATAAAGACATAGGGAATTTGCAGACTTTGGATCCATCCCAGTTTGGCTTTGTCAAAGGCAGATCATGCCTTCTAAACTTGGTTGACTTTTTCAAACAGTCACCAAAGCCATTGATGAGGGAAAGGCAGTCCATACAGCCTACCTCGATCTGGCGAGGCCTTTGATACAATACCCCACTCGGGTATCATTGAAAAACTCATCAGCTTAAATGTTAACCCATACATCACAAGATGGGTTGCAAACTGGCTGAGTGACAGAACCCACAGGGTCAGAGTTGCTGGCGCCATGTCAGACTCAAAGCCTGTCACAAGTGGTGTACCACAGGGCTCAGTCCTGGGCCCACTCTTGTTTGGCATCTACTTTTCCAAGTACAAGCAAACACAGGAGGGTTATGGCTGACAAAGTTTGCAGATGACTGCAAACTGGGCCATAGTAGAAAACACATCTGACACAGATATCCTTCAGAAGGGTCTCACAGAAACGGATAACTGGTGCCAGAGCCATGGCCTAAAGTTAAATGCCAAAAATGCATAGTCATACCCTTCGGGAAAAACAAGGTTACCCCTAGCTACCAAATAGGTGGCAATCCACTGAGTACAGAAGAAGTTATCAGGACCTGGGGACCCAGGTTGATAGTAGTCTGTCATTCGACACCCATGTAGCTAAAGTAGCTAAAGTAGTTAGGAAGACCTTCTACATTGCTCACCTTATCATGAAGGATTCTCATCTAGATCAAGGGAGGTCATAGTCTCCTATACTCATCACTCATCAGACCAATGATTGAGTACAATGCCCCATTCGAATGTATCTGACCCGACACTTGCAGCAGCTGGAGAGGCCACAAAAGTTCCTCACCAAAAGGATAAAGGGTCTCAAACATCTGTCCTATGCTGCCCGACTGAAAGAACTCCAGCTCTATTCAGTCGCCACCGCTTGCTCAGAGGTGACCTTTGCCTAACATACAAGGCCATGTCAAACCCAGATTTGATGAATATGCTTCACCTCAAAAATCTAGATCCGCCAGAGCCACAAGGGCGGAGACTTAAACCTCGACACGGCTATTAATAGGACGTGCTGGAGGGATAGATTCATCACCCAAAGACTCCTATGCTGTGGAATAAAATCCCGGTATATGTGAGGCAGAGCACCTCGCTGGCCTTGTTCAAGAGAAATCTTGACCAATGGATGGGAGATCGCAGATATACCCCAGGGATTACCTCAGTGTCACTGCTCAACAGAGGCACAGCAAAATAATGGGTATAGTTCCCCATACTAAAGGGGTGGCGTAAGCCACAAAACTATGGGCTAGGCTTGTAAATGCCCTCGGGCAGATAGCCTAGTATGAACCTATGAACCTATGAACCTATGAACCATAGTCCTCCTGTGTTTGCCTGTACTTCTGAGAAGTATATGCTGAACAGTAGGGGTCCCAGGACCGAGCCTTGTGGGACACCACTTGTGACTGGTTTATAGTTGGACCTGGAGCCCACTATTCTTACCGTGTGAGTTCTGTCTGTAAGCCAGTTGGCAACCCATCTTGTGACATAGGGGTTTATGTTCAGGCTGGTGAGTTTTTCTATAATTCCTGAGTGGGGAATGGTGTCAAAAGCCTTGGCGAGGTCCAGGTAAGCTGTGTGAACTACCTTCCCCTCATCTATGGCCTTGGTGACTGTCTCGAAGAAGTCAACCAGGTTTAGTAGGCATGATCTGCCCTTAACAAAGCCAAACTGGGTTGGGTCAAGTGTTTGGAGGTTCCCAATGTCTTTGTTAATGAGTTCCATGATGATGTGCTCCATAGCCTTGCAGACCAGGCTAGTCAGGCTTATCGGGTGATAGTTACCAGGGTCAGTTGTGGCCCCTCCTTTGTGGAGCGGAATAACCACTGCTGTGCGCCATTCTATGGGCACGTAGCCTGTGGAGAGGCTGAGGTTGAACAGTGTTTTTAGGTGGGGGGTTAGTTTGTTCTGTAGTTCGTGCAAGACGCAGCCTGGGACACCATCTGGCCCCACTGACACTGTGCTTTTGGCTTTTGAAAGGGCTGTTTTCACCTGTACGTCTGTGATTTCCAGGACACTACACTTTTCCGGTATTGTTGTGGGCCCTTTTGGGGGTGAGAGGGGGGGTGAAGTTTGCACTGAATCTATCTGCCAGGATGTTGGAAATATCAGTGGGTTCAGTATATTTTGTGCTATTTTGCACTAGCTCAGAGCATATCTGTGAGTTGCCCCTTAGATTTGTGACATAGCTAAAGAAGGCTTTTTGGTTATCTTTCGAATCCTTGGCTATTTTTCTTTCAAAGTTAGCCTTGGAGGATTTTATGAGGGACCTTAGTTTCTTACTGATACTGATCAGGGATGTCTTTCCTTCTTGGGATTTGCTTTTTTTCTGAAGTAGTTTCCCCCTTCTATCGTATAGCTTGTTTATGGCAGGGGTCCACCTGACTGGTTTCCTTCTCTTAGGGGAGTGAGTCTTGGTTTTGCTAGGGATGGCACGATCCATGCATCCTTGTAGGTGCTCAAAGAGTGCATTTGTAAAGATTCCTGCATCTTGGACACTGTTATCCTTTAGTGTGGGGGCTGTAAAACTTACCACCTCTGTCTTAAGTAAGGTGAAGTTTGCTATTGAAAAGTTTTTCACTGTGGTTTTCTTGGTTGGAGGTGGTGGTGTGGTGTGGACATCCAGAGTGATTAGTTTATGGTCTGATCTAACCAGTGACAGGTTGACCTCTGGTGTGGAACACCTATCACCCATGTTGGTGATGACCAGGTCCAGTATGTTTTCACGTCTGGTAGGGGAGTTTACCAGCTGATCCAGGGCATTTGAGTTGATAAATTCCAGGAAGCGCTGGACCTGGGAGTTTGTACTTGAATAGTATTCCCAGTTAACGGTAGGGTAATTGAAATTGCCCAATATCAGGGTGTTCGGTAGGACCTTCATGTTTTCCAGTGTCTCCAGAAAGGCGGAGTGGTGGTCCTGGGTCATGGAGGATGATCTCTAGCAGGCCACAATTTGCATTGCAGATTTGCCTGATGTTAGTTTCACATGGATGATCTCGGAGGTATCATGCTGCACCACTAACCTGGAGGTGTAGGTATCCTTGATGAATATGGATACACCCCCTCCTTTTGTGTTTCGGTCCATGTTCTGTGGCCGAAATTTGTGGTATGAGTTGTAGCCCAGTAGTGTTGGGGTGGTCTGTGGAGCCTTGAACCAGGTTTCAGTTACTGCACAGATGTCAACGTTCTCCATACTGAGGAGTGCTTCGATTGTGTAAATTTTGAGATTTAAACTCCTGGCGTTGAGTAGCATAACCCTCATTTTTTTATTTGTGCTGTTTACGGAGGTGGGTTTGACTTTTGAGCCTTGCCTAAAAAAGGCACTATGGGGGCAGCAAGAGCCTTGGCCAGTATTCGAAAGCCTAGGGGTGACAGGTGCAAGCCAACTCTTGCGAAGCAACGAGGCTTGTCGAGCATGTCGTCCCAGGCTGACAGACACTGGATCCCCTTTGAATGTCACCAGAAGCTTAGCCAGTTGTTGAAATTGATCATTTTTTCTTTATACTGCGGTATCATTCTTGGTGAGGGCAGGATGCTACTCAGGGTCAGGGTCATACCCACCTGCGCTACATGATCAGAGAGCTCTTCCATGTCTCTTTTCATGTAGTCCAGGAAGGTACATCTCAGGTCATTCACACCAACATGAACAATGACAGAGTCATATTTGTACTTATTCTGGAGTGACCTGAGTGCTTGTGTTATTTGGCAGATTCTGGCTCCCGACAGGCAGCTAACAGTAACCTTCTCCTTTTCCAGCCTAGTGAGTGGGACGTCAGTGTGCCTGACTATAGAGTTGCCTATTACTAGTGTGTTAGGTATGTTATTTCGCCTTAAGGGCTGTGATTGTGCGGCACACTGATTTTGTGTTTTATGTGTTGTCTGATTTGTGATGGGAGGTGCAGTTTTTTTGGGTGTCTGCTGTGGAGGTCTGTGATGCTTTTGCAGGTTTTTATTTACAGCCTCCGAGTATGATTTTGTGTATTTATGTGTATTTTTTGCCAGTGCTGGTTTAGTATGTCCATGTGAGGCTGGCGGTGTGATGCAAGTGTTAATCTTCTCCTCATGACTGCCTATTCCAGTCTTGGGTGGAGAGAGCTTAACCTCCAATTTAGCTATATAATTGAATCTCTCGCATATGTTAATGTTTTGTGGTAGGAGGAGAGGGTTGTCTGTGTACATGAGGCCATTGTAACATTGCCAGCTGGACTGGAGAGTATACCTGAAATTGCCCTTTGGCCATGCCTGAATAGCAGGGTGAGCTGCTTAGTCGCTTGGTTGGTGAGGGGTGAATAATGAGCCTTGCCCTGCTGGGCAATCAAGTGTTGGGGTATATTAGTGCTTTTTATTAGGTCTGAGCAAGTGCTGGATTGTAGGATGCTTTTTAAGTGCTTATGTTGAGAGTTAGACTATTTTCAATGGGGAAAACTGAAGAGGATACTTGGTGGAGCCGGGATAAATTTAGTCCTAGCTAACTGGCGCTGCCCGGACATGCAAAACCGTGTAAACGCATTTTTTACAGCAGGGAAATGAAAGAGATAGAAATTAGCACAAAATGGCCTGTAAACTACTAATGTCTGGGCTGGAACCACTCCTCCAGGGATAGATGGCTGCTCAAAGCTCCCGCTCTCACATGTGAACAGAGAAACCTCCCTCTATTCAAGTAAGGTATGGGCAACTCAGAAAATTGTAACACAGCCCTGAATTCAGCACTAGCCTGAAAACTGGACTATACTAGCTTAGAAAGGTGGGAAACAAGGACATTTTTTTTGAAAAGATAAGGCAGAAACAGTAAAAATACACTTAAAACAGATTTAAATGACTACAAACAGTAAAACATACATTTTAAACAGCTTTAGATGACTACAAGCAATCAGAAAATGCTTTTAAACAAATTACCCAATTAACCAGTAAAAAAAAAATCTCAAAACTGAGCCCTGTTCCTGTAGTCTTCAATCAGGCAAGTTCTAACTGCACACTCCTGCCACTGGGGTGCAGGGGAACCTTCTCCAAAAAAGAAGGCCTGGATTAGTGCTCAAGTTATGCAAATAAAGTTAGATTCAGCAGGCCTGGATCTAGTCTATGCTACAGCAAACAAGGTGCACCAATTTCAGTAAGAAATAGTTAGAATATGCAGGCACTATAAGCCTTTAACCAGAAATTCCCAGCTCAGACGGGCAGAGTCCAGCCTCTCCTCCCACAAGAGTGCAGACCATGAACCTTCTTAATGTAAAATAACTGGCCTGAAGTTCAAGTGCTTAAACCAGTACTAATACACTTTTAGAATAACAGACACTGAGCCTTCAATCAGCAGTTCCCAACTTAGAAGGATGTAAGCTACCTGCCCTGCCACAAAAGTGCAGACCACAAACCTTCTTAATGTAAAATAACTGGTCTGAAGCCCAAGTGCTTAAACCAAAAGGCTTAGAATGATAGCTACACTTTAATCAGGTTATTACCAAGCAGTAATAAATACAATTGAATACTTTTAAGAAGGCCTGGATTAGTGCTCAAGTTATGCAAACAAAGCTAGATTCAGCAGGCCCAGATCTAGTCTATGCTACAGCAAACAAGGTGTACCAATTTCAGTAAGAAACAGTTCAAATATGCAGGCACTATAAGCCTTTAACCAGAAATTCCCAGCTCAGAAGGGCAGAGTCCAACCTCTCCTCCCACAAGAGTGCAGACCACGAACCTTCTTAATGTAAAATAACTGGCCTGAAGCCCAAGTGCTTAAACCAGAACTAGTGCACTTTTAGAATAACAGACATTGAGCCTTCAATCAGCAGTTCCCAACTTAGAAGGATGTAAGCTACCTGTCCTGCCACAACAGTGCAGACCACAAATCTTCTTAATGTAAAACAACTGGTCTGAAGTCCAAGTGCTTAAACCAAAAGGCTTAGAATGATAGTTCAACCAAGCAGTAATAAATACAACTGAGTACTTTTAAGATGACGCAAAAGCAAAATAAAGTAGGAAGAAACACAAATACAGTAAAAGCAGATGAAAAAAGTGCAATTTTTTTTTTTGAGTGAGCAAATGAGATGGGCCCAGGAGAAGTATCCAAATGCAAATTTACAAGAGGGGCGGCATGTGTGGCAAATGTGGCAGTAGTGGTTTTGGTACCTGTGGGATACTGCTGTCATTTTTCTTGACTACTTAGTTTTGCTCCTATTTATGTGGTTGCAAAACATACAGTGACATCGATACAGTGGGTCACTAGAAGCTTCTTTTCTTGAGAAGCTCCATGTCATATTAAAGGTATCCAATGCACAGTGATCGCCACCCAAGGTCTCATCTCAAAAAAGATATGTTGTCAGAGATTTCTACACTACTGACACTGTCATCATAAAACCAATCACTATAACTTCTAAATGTAAGCTTATACTGAATTGCTTAACTCCCCACCCAGTGTACCCCCAAAATATGAAGGACCACCTGAATTATTATGCTACATGGATACTACCTGGTATTTCCTGGGATATATCTGAAACTCCAGGTGGAAGAGAATGTTTATATACTGAAATGACAAATTACAATATTCTGTCTCTGC
The DNA here is from genome assembly GCF_019279795.1 of Protopterus annectens. Lineage (NCBI taxonomy): Eukaryota > Metazoa > Chordata > Ceratodontiformes > Protopteridae > Protopterus > Protopterus annectens. Next base: position 1,380,705,681 of record NC_056732.1, read on the forward strand.
TTTCCACAAAATTAAGTGAAACAATATTCAGCTGATGAACATAAAGTAAAGGTACACATTAACGGGAAAATTATGCATTTAACTTGCCAGCAAAACTCAGGCAATCAGGAGTTAAAAAAGCCAAACCAATTTCATTAACTTTTTGAAAAGTAATAAAACATAACTCAACAATTCCTGCCCTTTTGGTCTAATTCTAACACTGAGGATAAATAATGTACAACTCCCATCACTGATCATTAATTAATTAATTTCTGAGGTAATGACCTCCTGAATGACAATAGAGAAATGATATGCAGGACCCAAGGAAGCATGGAGTTAAAACAAGAGGTTAATGTCAGATAATTATAAAAACTATCCAACCAAAGTATTACATTGTAACTGAAAAAGTGACCTGTCCAGTGCCAGCTTGTGACTTTAAAGGAAGGTGGCTGTATGAAGCAACTGAATGGGTATCATCAGCTACTGGAGCTAGCTTATAATACTTTTCTTTTGTAGCAGAAATACAAGGAATGGTAGTTTGATCACAACTCAGAAAGTTTTTTAATTCAAGCAAGCTATTGATTGGGCTCCAATGTGGTTTCAAGAAGGGTTATGACACCCCCAAACCACTACTCTCACTTACCTACCACACTTGTAATAGCATAGGATGGTATGTTGTCAATGGAGCAACAGAACAGTATGACGGAAAGGGAGCAACAGAACAGTGTGCCATCAATGGATTAACAGAACAGTGTGTTGTCAAGGGAGCAACAGAACAGTGTGTTGTCAAGGGAGCAACAGAACAGTGTGCCATCAATAGAGCAACAGAACAGTGTGTCATCAAGGGAGCAACAGAACAGTGTATCGTCAAGGGAGCAACAGAACAGTGTGCCATCAATGGAGCAACAGAACAGTGTGTCGTCAAGGGAGCAACAGAACAGTGTGTCATCAAGGGAGCAACAGAACAGTGTGCCATCAATGGAGCAACAGAACAGTGTGTCGTCAAGTGAGCAACAGAACAGTGTGTCGTCAAGGGAGCAACAGAACAGTGTGTTGTCAAGGGAGCAACAGAACAGTGTGCCATCAATGGAGCAACAGAACAGTGTGTCATCAAGGGAGCAACAGAACAGTATGCCATCAATAGAGCAACAGAACAGTGTGTCGTCAAGGGAGCAACAGAACAGTGTGTCGTCAAGGGAGCAACAGAACAGTGTGTTGTCAAGGGAGCAACAGAACAATGTGTCGTTAAGGGAGCAACAGAACAGTGTGCCATCAATGGAGCAACAGAACAGTATGCTGTCCATGGAGCAGTCTCACCATTACTTGTAACAGCATAGAACAGTGTGCCATCAATGGAGCAACAGAACAGTATGCTGTCCATGGAGCAGTCTCACCATTACTTGTAACAGCATAGAACAGTGTGCCATCAATGGAGCAACAGAACAGTATGCTGTCCATGGAGCAGTCTCACCATTACTTGTAACAGCATAGAACAGTGTGCCATCAATGGAGCAGTCTATGTTGGTCTGAACAAAACATTTGATTATGTGTCACATATTTTCTTCTCATTGACATTAAGCCTTATTGAATACACTCCATGGCAATTGCATGATTCTTCAACTGATCAATATGTAAAACAAAATAACCTTATAATAAACAGTAAAAAAATATATATGGTAGTCATCTGTCCTGCCATCCTACCAGCGGTCTTGGTACCAGTTCCAAACAGAACAAGTCAGTCTGCTGACTATGAGCCCTCAGAGTGATGATAGCAGAATAGCAGTATATTTTTTACTAATAAAAATGTAATAAAAATAGTTTATTTTTGCACCACACTTGCCAGACTCTGAATAAATCTATCCATCCACCCACCCATTCATCCATCATCATCCGTAAGTTATTTCCTTGTATACAAATAACAGATATGAGCTGCAAGGAAAAATAAATATGATTAGTTATGTTCAGGCAGTTAAAATCCAATCAACTGGCTGTTGATCACATGTAGAGAAACCAAGAAACAGTGATCTTGTGTCTTAATACATGGCATAGAAGTATGAAATAAGTGAAGCTGTAATTGCATCAATTTATCATGTTACAACATCTATAGCACTGCAGTAGTTGTTATGGGTACAAGTTTAAAAAAAAAACTTTAGATAAAAATGCAAGGTACTCTGTGATTTTTAGGGGACTGAGATCCTGTATATAACCCCAGACTTAACTTTGTTCAAGACTTACTTAGACATGACAAATCCTGATTTGATATCCATAATGAATCCACTATCTAAATAAACAATCATGCTCCAGGAAAACCTGCCAGCATTTTCACCTATCTAACTTTAGTGCTTGTTGCTAATCCACAGTAATCAGACATGCATATACATGTAACATTATCTCAGTAATGTCTGACCTATCTTTCCTTCTGCAGCCATATTAGCGGCTTGCAAAACCTTTATCATCTATTGCAGATCTATGTGATCAGCCCTTAGCAAAGAAAAAAAATCTGCTGGATGCTCTAAAACTGGAATGGGTCAAAAGGCCAAAACAAGGAAAGACTACATTATTTTTTTAATACTGGAGGGAAACGGTCTCAAACATGGTCACAACCAACAGTATTTTTGTGTGTTTTTTGGTGTTTTGGTACAAACACTTTATGTACTGACGTGGTAACATTTGCTCCTGAAAAATCTAAGAAATGGCATTGGTGAATGCTTTCTAAAACTGACTCTTATTAGACTCACAAACACTTGAAAAGGCCAAATGGACAAAGAAACCACCTTAATCAGAATATCATATTTCAGTAAAAAATGTCATCAAACTGAATGCTTCAATTTCTGAATCCAGCTTGTATGAATACATGAATAGCTTCTCACTTTTTGGAACCTTATACTAAAAAAAAATCTGTGCATCCTTATGTAATATGACATTATTTTTTGTTCAGGGTTAGTATATAGCATTATAAATACATACCTTATTTGAGGTTTTTGCATCCCTTTCTAGATGGCCAATATTTCCACTTACCCCAACTCATCCAGTTCAAGCATTATTGGATTCTTTAACAGACAAGTTTTAAAAAAGGAAATTAAGGGTAATACACTTGACATTATGAGAAGACTATCTCTTTGAATGTGCATAACTGAGTGTTAGGACCCCGAAATACAGTACAGGGTGCAGAAACGATCAGCATTTAGTGTTTTAGAATTTAAAAAATAAATTGGACATCATCATACATCAATCTTTCTAAATTTCATGCTCCCTCCTCATGATCTGTTTGCTTTATACTAGTACAGGCACTTTGTATAAAACAAATAGAGCTAAAACAAGTTTTTCTTAAAACGAGAGAGAAAGACATTGATCTGTATTTAGTACAGTGATAGAGAGGTAAATTATTAGCACTACAACCTGACTGAGGACATCTTCAACTTGTTGTAATGGTCAAGTCTTTTAAGACTGTGTTGAAATATTACATAATAACCCTACCATAGCGGTGGTCACTATTGGTGGTTTAGGAGCAAGCGTTCTGCTTGTTAAATTGTCCCTTAGTGCTTAGCTTGTGGATGTTTTTTGCAGCCCTGCTCTACTATCAGGTAGAACACTAAGCCTAGCCTAAGAGGTACCAACACATCTCTCACCCACCAGCCATTCCTAAGTGTGACCTCTTTTCCTGACCCTATAAATTTACCTAACACTATGGATGGACAATTTTCCACAGTTTCCCCTAGCCAGCTTGGTCAACATGTGCATCCTGAGGCAGCGTAGTAACTGCCTCATGTTCACCGACAGCCCTCTACTCTTAGTCCACACAAACTCAACATGTGAGAGATGCAGTTATATTAAGAACCTTGAATCCATGCTCTCTCACACACCAGTCAGTACATATGACAATGAGCAGGTTGTCAACATGCTCACAAATACCTCCATATGTGGAGGTCCTCACCAGGAACATGCCTAAACACCAGAGACCTCCTAAACACCAACACAAGCATGCTACACATAATACTTCCTCTGCAGAACATAATACACATAATAGTTCATGTACCAGTGTCTCACCCATCAAGCCCTTAAGACAAACCACAAAACTAAACATATTAGTTATAGGTAATTCCATCATGGGACACACAGATGTCCCTCTCACGAGGCTGGATAAGGAAAAGGTCATGGTCAGCTGTCTGTCAAGTGCCATGATAAGCCATATCACACATGCACTCAAGAATCTCAACAACAGGTACAGTTATGACACTATCATAGTCCATGTTGGTGTGAATAACTTTAGATGTATCTCTCTGGACTATATGAAGAGAGGCATGACTGAGCTCTCAGACTATGTCTCTCAGGCAGGTATGTCCCTAGCCTTAAGCAGCATTTTACCTTCACCTAGGATGATGCTTCAATACAAACAGAAAATGATTGACTTCAATAATTGGCTTAGTTTCTGGTGTCACTCTAAGGGGATCCAGCATCTGTCAGCCTGGGATGACATGATCCACAGACCCTGATGCTTTGTCAGAGATGGTCTTCATCTGTCACCCCTGGGATTTCTGCTACTGGCTAAGGCTCTTGCCACCCCCATAGTGTCTTTTTTAGCAGTGTCTCAAGGACAGAATTCCTGACATAAAAACTCCATCTAAAAACAGCCTCAAGATTATGCTGCTAAATGCTAGGAGTCATAACACGAAACTGCAATGGAAGTAGTCCTCACCTTGGAAGACGCAGGTATTTGTGCAGTCACAGAGAACTGGTTTAAGGCTGTGGAGAGCACCCCAGCCATAGCAAGTTACACCTCCTTCCACACATGCCTCCATGAATCCACTCTGCCTATTTGGATCTATTTGAGTCTATCAAGATACATCCAAACACCATGGTTTTGGGTGACTTTAACTACCCATCCATTGGCTGGGTAAATTAATCGTGCTCAAACTCACTTGCCCAAAGGTTCCACAACTTACTTAACTCCAATGGCCTGGACCAGCTGATTGACACCCCCACAAAGAATGCCAACATCCTGGATCTGTTGCTTACCAATATGGGGGACCACTGTAGCACCCCCCACTCTGAGGTCTTCCCTGGTGAGATCTGACCACAAATCAGTCTTATTTGAAGTAAATATCACATCTGACCCTCCCCCCAGCAGCAACTAAACTAATAAACTTCTACAAAGCAAATTATAACTTCTTACAGGATGGTATAAATAGCTTCTCTTCTCCTCCCCTCTCAGATGGAACTGGCAGTTAAGCCGAGTTCTTCATCAATGCTTTATACAAACACTCATATAACTGCATTGACTCGGCCATACCTGATAGGACCAAAACAAGCTCCTCAAGGAAGAGCAAACCTGCCTGTGTACAAATGACATTAACAGGCAATTGCTATCTAAAAGTAAGAAGAGCAAGCCCTAAACTGGAAACACTCCCTCATCAGCTTAAACAGGTGAATAAGACTTCTTGTGAAGTCCTCCAAAGCAAACTGTGAATCCAAATTAGCTTCCTCAACTAAAGGCAACCATAAGGCATTTTTAGTTACATCCATAACCTAAAAGAAAAGGCCCAGATTTGTGCCAAAGTGGTAGTTAATGATATCACATATACTTAGCCTGTGATCATAGCTAACCTGGTGGCCAACAGGTTCTGTGAAAACTTCACATCCCTGTCCCCGCCACACATACCCCATAACATCCCTGCCACCTGTCCTCTACCTTGTATCTCTAAAGAGCAGGCCATTACCGCCCTCTCTAAGGCCAGGAACACAGCATCTATGGGACATGATAACATCCCAGGCTATGTTCTACATGGGCTCCAACAAGACTTAACAACACCATTGGGTACTCATTTCAGTCATAGTCGAAGCACCGGCTTCATTCCAGCTGAACGCTTACACTTGCACAAAGGTGGTGCTTCTGCTGACCCGGGGAAATATAGACCTATTAGCCTGACTAGCCTTATCTGCAAGGCTATTGAGCATATCATTGTGGACCTTATCCACAAAGTTATAGGTAATCTCCAAACACTTGACCCTACTCAGTGTGGATTTGTCAAAGGGAGATCATGCCTGTTAAACCTGATGGACTTCTTCAAGACAGTCACCAAGGCCATGGACGAAGGGAAATCTGTGCATACAGCCTACCTATTCTTAGCCAAGGCATTTGGCACTATCCCCCACTCAGGCATCATTGACAAACTCACCAAGCTAGTATCAACCCTTGTATTGTTAGATGGATCGCTAACTGGCTCACTGATAGAACCCATATAGCCAAAATAAAGGACTCTACCTCCAACAGCAGCCTGTAAGTAGTGGTGCTCCACAGGGATCAGTCCTGGGACCTCTACTGTTTGGAATCTATTTCTCCAAAGTACAAGCAAAAACTAAAGGTCTATGGCTGACAAAGTTTGCTGATAACTGCAAGTGGTCATAGAATCTCCAAATTATGTCAACATCCTGCAAGAGGGTCTTACACAAACAAATGACTGGTGCCAAAGTCATGGCTTTAAGGGTGATGTTCCTGCTAACTACCACATCAATAGCAACACCTTAAGTACGCACTCAGTGGTGACAGATCTGGGAACACTGGTTGACAGCGACGTCACCTTTGACAGCCATGTCTCCACAGTGGTAAGAAGGGCATTATATATTGTTCATCTCATAAGTAAGAGCATTGCCTTCAGAAAAAAAGAAGTTATAACTTCCCTGTACTCTTCCCTCATCAGGACAATAACTGAGTACAATGATCCTTTTGGTATGTCTCTTTCCAAGCACCTGCAGCAATTAGAGAGGCCACAAAGGTTCCTCACAAGGAAATTCTAGGTCTTCAGTATTTGTCCTATATGGATCATCTGAAATCACTGTCACTTTATTCTGTTTCATACAGACTGCTCAGAGGATATCTATACCTTGTATACAAGGAAATCTCTGACCCTACTTTATTAGAAATCTCCATAAGTCAAATGGTACATGGGTTACTCACTCTAAAGACCTTAACCTGGTATGTGACATTAATAGATCCTGCTTGATGGACAGATTTGTCTCCCGGAGGTTACCACACATTTGGAACAGACTCCCCTTCATGTCAAACACAGTACCTCATTGTCCCTCTTCAAACGTAATCTGGACAATTGGATGGGTAACCATAAATTCACTCCAGAGGTTCCACATGTGTCCATCTTGGACAGGGGCAATAGGTGTTCATTGTGGAAATAAGGGTAGAACTTGGCTAGGCTTGTAAGGGACCTAGGGCCATTAGCCTATTAACTTCCTATGGTCCTATGATTCACCACTCTTTGGAAGAGTCCTATTTCTTTAGGTCAGTTTTGAACTACGCCACTGCAAACTGAAATCTCCCAGATTCTTTTCTTCTTCATCTCCATGCTTTCCACCAGTCTATCTATTCATCTATCTGTCTATACACACATACAAACACACACATTATATGATTACAGTTAAAATGCAGACACATCAACATGTAGACACTCTAATTGTAGTCATCAAAAAGACTGACAGTTCATAATGTAGATACATGAAATACTGGAACAAATACTCAAACACATAGGAAATAAATTGCAAAAAGTCTAAAGTAAGGGTTAGGTAAGCTACAATAAAATAAACCAGAAAAAATGTAAACCATAGAAATGCCATATGACATGGTTTGTCTGAATAGTGGTAGCATTACTGAAAGGCTCTTTCTAAGGTAAAGTGCCAGGGCAAGGTTAGGGTTAGGGGCAGAGTTAGGGTTAGCACCCCCTGCACCACCTTACTATTACATGCTAACCCAAACCCCACACCTTACCTTAGAAAAACCCATTCTGTAACACTATCACCACACAAAACAGTCTCAGTCACACAAATATGCACCAAAAACATGGAAAATAGAAATGCTATCCCTTTACCTAACCCTTAGTTTAAACCTAACCATCCAACACTTGCACAGATACACTCCCACCCCTTATTATACCAACCCACTTACCTCTGTCAACATTCTAAACCATCAACATTCTGATACTGCAGTTCAGACTGCTGACATTATGAACTGTCATTTTAACTATAGCCTTATATCTATATATATATATATATATATATATATATATATATATATATATTTATATATATATATATATATATATATATATATATATATATATATATATATAGTTACAGTTCAGAAGATCGAACGGCTGAAATATCGAAGCTCGATCTTCTGAAATTGTAAAAAAAATAAAAAAATAAAAAAATAAATAAATAAAAGAAGATGTTACTGCACCCCCAATGTGGGGGGCTGTGCCCCCCACACCCCCACCTACATAAATATACCAACTCCGAGATTGCGCTACAGCAGGGAATTGGAAAATGTCCTGTTCCGCACTGTATTGTCAGTGTAGCGCGATCTCGGGGTTGGTATATTTAAGTAGGGGGGGTGTGGGTGGTGCAGGGGGGTCAGCCCCCCTGCAGTAACATCTTCTTTTATTTGTTTTTTTTTTACAGTTTCAGAAGATTGATCTCCTGAAATATTGATCATATGGTCTTCGATATTTCAGCCGTTCGATCTTCTGAAGTGTAAGCATACACACACACACACACACACACACACACACACACACACACACACACACACACACACACACACACACACACACACACACACACACTTAGTTATCAAATTGAAATAAAATAAAAGCAGAAGGCTTTTTCTGGCAGTTGGCACAGAGGCTAAGGCTGTGATATGTAGTTTCTGTAGTACAAGGTTTGATTTCCTCTGCACTCATTTGCTCACTATGTGACCTTGAGTAAATCATTTATCCAGACATTGCTACCAGGTTGCTCCTAAAAAGGGACTGTGTGTCCTCTGCGTTTTCCCAACATAGCAACCTTCACAATATTTACATAGCACCAGATAGATGACTCTCTCAGAATTAGTTATAATGGATGGTTGTTCTAATGAAACTGCTGTTGATTTTTACTTCATTTTTCTCCAAAATAAACTGACATTGGTTGCACTGACCCCATATAAAAGTACCATTTTTCTTGTTAGATCACCCACCTTCACAATTGTTACTGTTCTCCAAATATTTTTTTAATAGACTAACCTAGTATTTAAGGATGTAACCAAAAGGATATTGATCAGAAATATATATATAGAAAGCCCACGTATTCTAACAGTCTTTTACAATATACGAGTTCCCACCCTGAGCGCCAATAAAAAAAAGGACTGGTGAAAAAGTCAGTTTGCTAGACTGGCCCGAATGGTATCTGAGGATGATACATTTGAGATTGAGGCTAGTAAATTAAGAGATATGTTTTATGCACGATGCTACCCTAGGCCCTTGGTTGATAATATATGTAAGGAAATTCTGACCAAAAGAACAAAGTCTACAGTCCTCTCTTACGTGAAGATAGAGTAAATATTACAAATATTTTTCTTAAAAAACAACAGCTAAAAGAGGGTTCACTCATGCTTTCATCACCACTTATACTGGTGACTATAAGACTATTTATGAAATTTTGAAAAAGAATTGGTGTATATTTTTCTTGCCTTGATAAACTTAAAGAAGTGGTTGGGGAAGCCTCATTGGTGGTATATAAAAAGGCTGGTCTATAAAAAACACATATTAATCTTGCAAAGCCAGAATCACAACAGTAAACAGCAGGGCCAGTTAACTCATTTCATTCACAAACAGCCCCCCCCCCCCCATTACTGAACAGAAGTATCTGCTTTGACCCTGCCAGGATTAAAGTAGAAATAATAATAACAGTTAGGTTACATACTTGCATTAATTTCATTTAGTTGAAAAAAAAACATTAGTCACAACTTATGTGTGCCAGCTTGCCTTACACAAATACAAATTTCATTAAAATACAAAAATAGATAAAAAAATAACGCTGTTATTAATATATGTATTTTTTCACATAAACAGTATCCAAAGTTAAGAGCTTGTGGTTGATCTTACTTCACTCAGATGCACATTACTCTTGCAAAGCAAGTCAGAAGTACAACTGTAAGGCCAGTCATTTCATTCACACATAATAGGCATAGCTCCCCAGCTGGACTGTCTACCTGCCAGGATATTGTATTAAAAAAATCCATCAACAGTCTCCAAAACACACTGCCTCCTTAGTATCTGGTTCACCCTGCCAAGATATTATATTAAAAAAAAATCATCAACAGCCCCCAAAACACACTGCTAGGATATTATATTAAAAAAGAAAGTCCTCAATAGCACCTCAAATACATAAACCACTAGTATATGGTTGACCTTGCCAGTATCATCACTAGGGTGTGTCAAACTTCAAGTTCAAGTTTGAGCAGTGTCTCCATCAAGGTTTGTTTAGTACTGTTTATTAAATAGTCATGTATATTGTCAGTCCTCATGAAGAAGCATTTTTGGTCTTTGAAAGATCCTTCAGTACATTTCCTTTGTGATAATAGGAAGTTTAAGGGATTCAGAGATATGTGAACTTTAGAAAGAAGTGTCTGGGGTAAAAATTAGTATTGAATTTGTTTGCTGGACTTTGGAAGACAGTGTGTTGGGTGAAATTAGTACTGAATTTGTTTTCTAATATATTAGCAATGTGCATTGAGTACTCATAGGCGGTACCATTTTGAATAAATTCAGAGGGATGTTGAGTGTTTTTCCTTAATTTCCTAATGTAGCTGAAGATGGATTTACAATCATCCTTTGTTTCAAATGCTCACCTATATTCATAGGTTGCTTTAGTTTACTAATAGTATTTTTCAAGTTTTTAGTAATATTTGTGATACTATCCCTGTTAAGAGGATTTTAGGATCTGATATATACATTAAGGAGTTTTTTATTTTATTGTAAAGTTTATTTATATTGAAAGACCTCCAATAAGTTTTTTTTAATTTCCCGTTAAGAGTTTGTTCTGGTTGTGACTGCGTATATATTTATCTATTATGAGTACAGAACTCCTTTATGCTGCTGCCTGCTGTGTCATCATGAAACTGATTCTGCTGTGAGTGAATTATGAACCCTTCTCATATAATTTGATGAGGTTAGTACATTTGAAATCTTTGAATTACAAGATATTAGATGCAGAGGCTTTGTAGAGTTTGACGGTGAAAGTTACTAGCTTTCTGTCCAGTTTAACTAGGGAAGGACATATCTTGAGAATAGTGCATGAAGAGGCTGTATTTGTAAGTACCTGACTGATAATATTATGTCCTCCAGTGGTTTTGCAAACTCTATGATCCAAGAGCTTTGGTTTATTAAATCTAAGAAGTTCTGGGCATACTCTTCATTAGTGGTACATATGCTATAGTTTATTGAGGGTTAGGTGAAGCCTCCCAATATGAAGGAGCTCTTTTTCTAGGAAGTTTATTGAATATATTTAGGAAACTTACATGATTTTGAAACAAAAACAACTTTGTACAAATGATGACCAAGAAATTTGAATTATACATTAATCACTTTCGTCCTTTTGAAAGACTTTATCTAATGAAGCCTTTCAAAAGGACAAAAGCACATAGTTTGTACTTAAAATTTCTTGGGTATCATTTGTACTAAATTGTTTTTATTTCTATTTTATTTAACATAGCTAAAGGTTATGGAACATTGTCCACTTTTTATTTTTGTGGTTGCAATCTTACATAATTATCAAGGGACATAAAGAGTGCCCTTTAACAGGCTGTAGGTTGTTTGTTCGATTTAGGGTGATCTGGAGTTATATGACTTCCATGTATGGGTGTCAGGGTATTTGCCTGAAGGGGATACAGCCATTAACAAATCTGAAGGTGTCACCACAGTTGCCATCAGGCCTGAAGGCATGGTAGGCATAAAACCCAGGTATGGAGGGAGTTAATTGTCTACATCTAAATAATGTCTCTGTAATTGCACAGATATGGATGTGTTCCAAATGTAGGAGATTCTCAAGATTGGGCAATTTGTTATTGAGACTTCTGGCATTGAGCAGGTCCACCTTAATATAATCCAGTTTGGGGTTCAATATCCTTGTTACATTGGAATGTCTATTAGCTGTACTCTGCCTGGAAAAGGCATTAGCCAGTGTGCAGAAGCCTTGAAATGAGAGATGCATACCAAAGCAAATTGCACTGTAAAGCATCTTACCCCATGCTGACACTTACTGAATCCCCTGGAATAACACCCATGATTTAACTAATTGTTGAAGCCAATTATCTCTTCTTTGTACCTAGGCATCATTCTTGGAGAAGGAAGGATTCCACACAGGACCAGTGTCTTTTCTGCATTTGTGACATGAATGGAGAGTTTCAATGTCTCTCTGCATGTCCTTCAGGATTCTCCACCCCAAATCATTCATTCTTACATGAGCCACCACCATGTTGTAGCCATATTTGTTTGATGAAAGAGTCTTTGGAGGCTTTGTGATATAAGAGATGCTGGCACCTGAAAAACAGCATACCAATACCCATCTCTGCCCAACCTAGTAAGCAGAGAATCAGTGTGTCTAATTATAGATTCAGCAATCACTAAAACATTTTTCTTTGTACAGTGGTTTGGAGTAATAAATCTGGAAGAGATTTGACTCTTGGTGTCTCTTTGCTATAGGAAAACTATTTGGACAGATACATTTTACTTAATAAAGAAAGAGGTCTGTATACTTCACCACCATCTTCATGTTTACATGATCATTTTTCTCTTCTTTGGTGCTTATTGGTTGTTGTTAGAAAGGTGATAAGGAAATGGAAGCAAATATCACCACCTCTTTTCTGTGATTGTTTTACATTAACTGAAAACAGTAACTGAAAGAGAAGTATAAATAATAAAAATAAGATCAAAATCTTATATAATAAAGTGTAGATGTTGGAGTTGCTGGGGAAATTTGAGCTGTGAAAAATGGCCTATTCTGACACGAGAAATTAAAAGTCAAGCTATGCCTACCTTTTTTATTTATTTCTTTGTGCAGTAAATAATTGAGACACATGACATGAAATTTCATATTAAATATAAGCAAACTTTGTAAATATTTATTTATTTATTGACATCTGTTTAACTGGAAAGTCCGTCTACACATAGGTGCCCTGCTTCACCAGAGGCCTGCGGAAAAAACTCCAAGGTACCATATTTAATGTAGTCAATATTTCCAATAACAAATTTTGTAATGCAGTTTCAGAGAATATAAAGCTTAATAGTCAGTTTAATAAATTTTGCAATGATATTCACAAACAGAAATATACAAGCACTGTACTGAGAATTTATAGCTAGAAGAGTGGTGTATAGGATAGGTATGAGTAATTAAAAAATAGAATACAGTAAGTTATTAGAGGGGATAAGCAATTGAAGTGTTAAAATAGTAGCAGTGATGGAATAGTAGCTTGGCTGTACTAATTAGAAGAAGGTATAGTACTTTAAGAAGTACAATAAAGTGGGGTATTACAAAGGGATACACTGGTTAAGTGATTTAGTGCTGCAAAGAGAGGTATAACAAAGGTGATGAAGGATGTTAGGAGAGCTATGACCCAGATGATAAGCAGGGACAAAACTAGGAGATTAAGAGAAAGTCTTTCAGTAAAGGTTTGAAAAGGCAAAGGTGTAACAGAGACCTGACTGATATAGGAATTTTATTCCAAGTTCTAGCTATACGATTGGAATAGAAACAGACCCCAGCAGTTCTTTGTGGTTTGTGGATGGTAAGCAGTTGTTTTTCAGTTGACCAAAGGTGACAGTTTGGAAAACAGTATTGGAGTATAGGGTAATCGCTAGGCTGGGATTATGGATGATTTTGCGGGTTAAGATGAGCTGAGTATGAGATAAGTGATGAGGAAGTTCTAGCCAGTTAAGTGTTTTTAGTGCTAAACAATGGTAGGTCCAGTTAGGTTTATTGCAAGCAAATCTGGCAACTTTGATGTACATTGTTCAAGCTTAAAACTAAGTTTGTAGATTGGTCATGACAGGGGCTTCATACAGGAGAGAGGGTAGGAGGTACCTTGACAGAGTTTGTAAGGAATTTCTTTACTCTGTGTAGGGTACCTAGTTTTTTTTTTTCTTTTTTAGGGTACTTTATTTTTGATGAGTTTTCTTGATGCTGTTGTGGATATGTAAATTTACTTTAAGGTTGTCATTGATTGTCTAGCCAAATAGTATTGTATGTGGGGTAACTTCAATCATGGTATTTTTAAGGAAGAATTTTTAAAGTTTTTTTTTTTTTTTTATGAAAATGGGATTTTGGAAACAAGAGAAGTAATTTAGTTTTTTTAGGATTTGATAGCAGATGATTATCCTTTTGCCAACTTCTCTGAAGATGTATTAGATTTTCAGAAAGGCATATCAGGGTAGAATCATCAGCATATTATATGAGGTAAGCTTGCTGAAAGGATTTATATAGATTGTTGGTGAATATTTTGAAGAGTCGATGGCCAAGAATGGAGCTCTGTGGCACACCAGTACTGACAGAAAGGAAGAGAAAAAAAGTGGAGAGTCATTTAACAGACTGGTATCTACTGGTTAAGTAGGGAAGACAGTTGGCAGAAGAGTTTTGGTGAGAGACAACATCAAAAGCTTTATAGAGATAAAGGAATACAGAAGAAATGAGTTTAATCTGTTTTGGCTTTGTTAATAGTATCTTTGACGGTTAAAACACATGCTAATATCTGAACTGTTTAAACTGATTTTTTGTAATGGCGTTCATATAATTATTATTGTTGTTTGATTAATTTTCAACCAATAAGTATATAAAAAAAACAGCATTAGAAAGCTCATCAGAGCACAAGCCTGGAGCTAGTCTGATTTCTCATCTTCCACCAGAAAAAAAAAGCAATTTCAATTCAAAGCAAGATCACTAAAGAAAGCTAAAAACAATACATGGCGTATTAGTACAGCCAATATTAAGCAAAAGTCGCAGTGTCAAAGTCAGATCCAGATTAAACTAGTGTCGCAGTCTGGAACCATACTTAGAGCAATGGAAAACATCAAGAAAAGACTTAATTAAAAACAATGGAAAACAGGAAATCAAGACTCAATATAGTACATGAACCAAAAGCTACACCCTATAATTTTACTTCAGAAACAAGCATAAGCCTAGAAATACTCTGTTTTTCTTTTCTACTACCAGAAAAACACAGTAATTTAAATTCAAAGCAAGATTACTAGAATAAGGTATAAATAGTGCAGGGTGGATTAGTAGATTCAATATAAAAATTGAACAAGTCACTTGGCCATGTGTCTCAGTTTCAGTAGCAGATTTGAATCTACTTTCATATATACATAGGGTTCCATTCATTTGGTCTGATTTCAGATGTTATGCATTACATCAATGTTTATTTAATTAAAGACTATGAATTTAGTTTTCCAGAAGTAGTACAAATAAATCTTGAGTTAGCTTGGTTTACACAGCTATAGGTATGCTATAGTATGGGTGATCTTTGCAAGATTGCATACAGTGGGTTCCTGTTGTATAATCTCAGAGTTGGAATATATAATTAAGCCTGGGTGTTTAGGGCATAGAGGGGCTTATCCCCCTGCAAAAACACTGTTTTATTATTTTGTTTTTAATTTTTTTTCTATTTTAGATGAAAGGGTTTTAGATTAATTGAACTTGGACTAAGTGAGTTTAGACGTTTAGACCATTCAAAATAGACCCTTCGTTTGTGTGTGTGTGTGCTTGTAATTTTATAGATGTATATACACATAGGCGTGTGTGTGTATGTATGTGTGTGTATATATATATATATATATATATATATATATATATATATATATATATATTCTCAGAGACACAACTGTATATATTTCACAAGGTCAACCACAAAAGGTCGACTTTGCAAACATCAACACACAACTACACATGCACCACGATTTTTGCAAACCTTTAAAAAACAACCTTAAACATTGTTTTTGTTGTAGGGTGGAAACCACTCTCCATGTGGGAGCCATGTACCCTAACTCTGAGAGTGCATAATGTTAGGGAAACAGCACACCTGTCAATCATCTGTAAAGTCAACCACAGGGGAACTCGATTAAATTCATGTGTGTGTGTGTGTGTGTGTGTGTGTGTGTGTGTGTGTGTGTGTGTGTGTGCGTGTGTGTGTCTGTATGTATGTGTATATATATATATATATATATATATATATATATATATATATATAAATCTAGAACTTGCGAATACATGAAGAAACCACAAGGCTGAACTGATCCTTAGCACTTTCATCTTTATTGATATTTAAGACTTCATCAGAGTTTAGTACATTAAAATACACACAGGGGAGAGGGGTGCATTAGGAATTACAATTAGACCAGGTGCAATCAGATATGGCAAAATGAGCAACAGAAACCTCAACTTGTGCAATGACCAATCAGCTGAGAAGTAATGGGCTGAGTGACCAGTCAGAGATGATAGCACATTGTCCAATGATAAAGGGGTGCCAGGCTGGATGTCCAATAGGGTTGTTCTGTAACTTGACCAATGGCGTGCAGATGCCGGATGGTGCGCCCAATCGGAGTGTTACAGGAATGCTAGATTTGGTTGGACGAGGCACGAAGAGCTGCCCAATGTAAGGGGGTTGTGGGAAGTTCTCTTATTGGTGGTTGTGGGAGAAGAGGTGTCCAATGCGGCTCCAGTTGTACTCATCGTTTGTTCTTTGTGAAACGTCAGTCGTTTTGGGTTTTTTGGTTTTCTGTCTGTGAGATCGTAGAACCTGACATATTCGTTATAGTAATTACCTGTTATTAAAGTTCATGAACCCTGACATATTCCTTATAGTAATTACCTGTTATCAAAGATCATGAAACTATACATAAGTGATAGTTATCTTAATGATGTGGGCCCCACTGAGCGAAACATGGTAGTCAATTGAATGTTGTTGTTGTGTCTTTCGGCTTATCCCGGTTAGGGGTCGCCACAGCGGAACTACGGTCCGCTAATGTTAGGGTTGCCACCTTTTCAAATGCCCAAAGTGGGACATTTTTTGTAGAAATGTCAGATTTTGCAGGACAAAACATACTACTTACCAGTACAAAGGATAGAACTTCACTTTTTTGCCAAAATAAAAGCTTATTATTGTAGAATTTGAATTGCTTATGCTATTAAATATAACATTTCGATGTTTCAGATAAAAAATAATTGTTTTATACAACTATTAAAAAAAACTTAGGAAATATTTCTGTCTTAAAATGTCAGGACATTTGTCATTTTTTGATTTTTTTCGCAGGACACAACTGCCCAAAGAGGGACTGTCCCTCACAAAGTGGGACGGGTGGTAACCCTCGCCTAATGTTTGGTAGTGGATTTTTACGTGCCGAGTTACCAGCCCTGACGCACAACCTTCAACTAAGGCATGCCCATTCACGTATGCCTCCCACAGAAGACGCTCAAGCTGAGAATCGAACAGGACAACGTCTTGCTGTGAAGTGACAACGCTACCGCAGCACCAATGTACATTGTGTTTTTAGATAACATGCAGGGATAAGGAAATAAACCGTACAAGTGTTTTATTTATTAATTAAGTAATTACATGGATTCAAAGACACTCAAACCTTAGTGGTCGGCCTAGAAATGCTAGAAAAGAGAAAATAAAGGGAAAAAACTGTGAAATAAACTTTAACATAACTTGACATGGGTTTGAAGGGGCTGTCCCAGGTGTACAGATGGTAACTGAGCCAGCATGCACAACATTGATTAATTCGTCCAGATACTGCAACATATGTAGTTGCGATAGAGTGATGTGTGCATGTGGTGCTTCTTTTAAAGCAAACTGAGCCAGAGTGATGTTCGGTAATTCATCGTCCATTTGCGTGAGTCGAATGTACCGGATAGTATCCAGTTGTTCAAAGCAGGAGACCAGTACGCTGAGTGGAAGGCTGCCTATAAAGTAGGCTGTAAGAAAAACAAAACTAGGACTTGATCGCTCTGTTGTGGTGGTCACGAGTGGGAAAGATAGCTGTTGATGTGGAACTTTGTAGCGTGCAATAGTCTCAGGCCCCTCACATATGGCTAGCTTGGTAGGGAGCAAACCTTCAACAGGACTATGTTGAAACTTTAAGTGAGCCAACAGACAGCGCACTTAATATTAATGCTCTCATTGAGCCCTGGGGCAGAGTCTGCACCGAGCAGGAGTTGCCATTTGAGCTCTTTCATTTCCAGAAGAGTGTTGCAGTCCCCATAGAACCTGGATAGTTTTTCTACTGCAAAAAAGGAAAAGCCAGTGAAATTCCGGAAGGTCTTGCTGTGCTTGCCTAGCGCATTGGTGCAGTTGCTTGACCTAATTGCTGCTAGGTGTTCCTTTACTCGGTTAGACAGTTTGCGGCTGGTTTTGCCATTGTAAAATGAGTTGCAGCAGGAGCAGACAGCAGCATAAACTACCCAGGTGGTGTGGCAGTCGAAATGTTGGTGGAAGCGTACCTTCCAGCTGCTTCCAGGAATCGTGAAGTGGCTGGAGGTTTGGATATGTTTGCACACCACACACCGGCCACAGGTGAACATGCCAGGCATATCATTGCCATTAGTGGGCTCCTCGAGTAGAAAAGGGGATCACTGTTTTCGAAGTACGAGCGTAGGGAGATTGTTCTTTTAAATGAGAAAACCGGGCTGTTACCCAGGGCTTGTTGAGGTCGTTGGAACAAGAAAGGATGTTCCAGTTTTTGCTGATGACCTCTTGTATAGCTTGCATGTCCCCCTGCTTATGGGTAAGGGAAAGCTGCACAATTTGTCCACTGATAGATCATTGTTCTGGCTCCTGTTAGTCACAAACCCGTGTAGTAATATTGGTTTGTGCTTGGTGTGCTGTTCATTTTCAACTCTAGAGAACAGTCTCTTGAGGAGCTGGGCTGGGTAATTTCTGTTGAGAAACAAGTGTTGAAGAAAGCTAGCTTCTGCTAGAAAGGTGTTATCATTGCTTGATGATGTGAGATAAATGGATAAATTGCCCATGCACTACGTTCTTTTTCATGAAGAATGGGTGCTGGCTGTTAAAGTTCAAGAAGTTGTTGCGGTAGGTTAACTTCCTGTGTACATTGGAGGTGAGAGCCCCGTGATTTACATCCAGTTTGATGATAGTATCCAGGAATGAAACTTCGGCGCCCCGTCCGGATATGACAAAGTCCAGGAAAGGGATGCTGTTGGTGAGGGAAGAGATGAAGTTGGATAGATCTGTGTCGGTTCCTTCCCACACAAAAAAGATATAATCTATGTAACGCCTATAGAGGCCCAACTGTTGGAATTCTGGTATGTGGGTGAGAGTTTCTAGTTCCCATGTACTTAGGACAAGATTGGCGTAGGCAGGGGCCATTTTGGACCCCATGGCTATGCCTCTGACCTGCTGGTAAATCCTTTAATTGAAGTAAAAAAAGTTATTTGTAAGTACGATAGTGATCAGGTCAAAGATAGTGCCTGTTCTAGCCTATGAGAGTTTGATATAGTTGGTGAGGAATAACCTTAGGGATTCCAGTCCCTCTTGATGTGGTATATTGGTATGTAGGTTCATAGGTAGGTACTGGGCTATCTGCCTGAAGGCATATATTAGCCCAGCCACGTTGTGCGGTATTCACTGCCCCTTTGGTTAGTTCCCTAGGCCCTTGATCTAGCAGCTAGTACCCTTGGCCCCTATCTAGTAGAGCTGTTGGTATGATCCCTGGTGTGAACTTTTTGTTACCCATCCACTCGTCAAGGTTCCTCTTGAAGAGTGATAGTGAGGGGCTCTGTCTTATGTAGATCGGGACCTTGTTCCATAGCAAGGAAATTCTTTGCAAAGGGAATCTATCCTTCCAGCATGTTCTATTCATTGTTGTGCTGAGGTTTATATCCCTAGAGCATGTAGCTCGAGTAGATTTGGTTTTGCTAAGATGGAGCATGTTCAACAGTTCTGGGTTGGACATGGCTCTGTATGTTAGACAGAGATCGCCTCTGAGAAGGTGGTATGCAACAGAGAAAAGCCTTACGTTTTTTCAATCATGCTGCATAGGGCAACTGTTTGAGGCCAGTAATCCTCTTAGTGAGGTACCTCTGTGGTCTCTCCAGCTACTGGAGATGCCTAGCCAGGTACATTCCAATTGATGCATTGTACTCAATAATGGGTCCGATGAGGGAATAGTAGAGGGGCACCACTACATCCTTAGATCTTGATGCAAACCCTTTCATGATCAGATGGGTCACATAGAAGGATTTTCTAACCACCTTGGCAACATGGTTATCAAAGGAAAGCTGACTATCTACTTGGGTCCCTAGATCCCTTATTACTTCTTCAGATTTCAGGGGGTTACCTCCTATGTGGTAGTTCGCGGGTACTCTGTTTTTTCCAAAGGGGATTACTACGCATTTTTTAGCATTTAGCTTGAGACCATGGCTTTGACACCATGCAGCAGTCTCATTAAGGCCCTTCTGGAGGATATCCATGTTGGCCAGAGACCCCATTGTAGCACCCAGTTTGCAGTCGTCCGCAAACCTGGTCAGCCACAGCCCTTCAGCGCTTGCCTGTACTTCTGAGAAGTATATGCCAAACAGGAGGGGCCCCATGACAGAGCCCTGAGGCACACTGCTCGTTACTGCTCTGGATTCGGACATACTCTTACTTTGTGGGATCTGTCTGAGAGCCAGTTTGCGATCCATCTTGTAACGTAAGGGTTTATGCCCAGGTTGGTGAGTTTATCAATAATACTTGAATGGGGAATGGTGTCAAATGCTTTAGCAAGGTCAAGGTAAGCCATGTGTACCTCCTTTTCCTTATCTATAGCCTGAGTAACTGTTTCAAAGAAGTCCACCAGGTTCAGGAGGAAGCCGAACTGTGTGGGGTCAAGTGTTTGGAGGTTCCCAATCTCTCCATTTATGAGTTCCATAATGATTTGCTCCATTGCCTTACAGATCAGACTGGTCAGGCTTATTGGTCGGTAGTTCCCAGGGTCGGTTGTGGGCCCACCCTTGTGCAGTAGAACCACCGTTGCTGTGCGCCATTCTATGGGCACATATCCTGTTGAGAGGCTGAGACTGAACAGGGTATTCAGATGTGGGGTTAATTCATTTTGGAGCTCGCGTATGACACAGCCCAGGACACCATCTGGCCATAGTGACACAATGTCCAGGTTGACTAACATGCAGTTCCTTTGGTCCACGTGAGCTAGAAACAGTTGATTCAGGAAGTCCCACGAGTCCTTAAGGTAGAAGGGGTGGATTGGACTAATGGGTTAAGGATGACATCCAGGTATTCGGTGATTCTCTTGGTTTTGGTCTGTTGGTTGGAGATGATATGCCTGAATGGGGGATCAAGCTCATTTTTGTGCACTTTGAGGATGCTGAACATTCTTCCCAAGCATGGGTTGGGGACTGACAAAAATACGTGTTCTTCCAGGGAGATGCATTGGCTGTGCTCCAAGCGTCCCAGGAGATGGTCTATTGCTGAAAAGTGACTTTGCACCTTGTTGAGGTCAGTTGTAATGTAGAAGGTGCCATAGTAGTGTCATTTCTATTTTGTCAGTATATACATTCTGGTCCATGATGACGATGCCTGTGCCCTTATCTGCTTTCATAATCTGTATGGTGCAATCCTTGTGGAGCTCACTGAGCACTTGTTGTTCTGCTGGGGATAAGTTGAACCATTTGGTGTTGCTGCATTCCTTGAGGACATCCCTGATGCCTGTGTCACAAACTTTTTAAAAGGTTTGGAAGGAGTGGTTCAGGGCTGGATTGTATAGGCTCCTTGGTTTGAGAGCAGAGGATGGACTGGGGTTGCCAGTGGAGTCCGTGTCGGATTTGGGGTCAGTCTGGTCCTTTTGCCAGTGTAACAGTTTTAGGTTCAATTTTCTAGAGTAGAGCCTTAGATCGAGTAGTATATACACACACACACACATATATATATATATATATATATATATATATATATATATATATATATATATATATATACACACACACACACACACACACACACACACACACACACACACACCAAAAACAAAAGGGAAAATCAGTTGTATAGGATTGATAACAGCATACAACGTGCTTAAATAAATTGTTGTCATAAAAACTAATGTAAGATCTGTGATAACAATTACCTTCTATTCTTATTAAAAACAAGAAAACAGGATTCAAGATGGTATTGCTTGTTTAACCCACAATTTATTAAGAAAAACAAAAGATGAGCGCTTTCACTTTTGTCAGAGCTTTATCAGATCATAAGTAACAAGTAATACATATTTTTCAATTTACCATAAAAAGTCACGTAAATTACAATGAAGGTAATAATGCAGGAGCACATAAACAGGTCACATTCAGTGACAGTGATTGGAGCCCTGGTACATGCTAGCACATAAACAGACCACATTCAGTGACAGTGATTGGAACACTGGTACATACTTAATTTGCATTTTTGTTGTGATCAGTGCTGTATACTCTAAGTAAGTACAAAACCACTGTGTATCTGTCAGTCAGTGTGATAGATATAGTGACAAATAACAATGTAAACATCTAGTCCTGTATTTACATTATATTACTATAGTAAGTAATAATCAAACAGATGGCAGTGGGATTCACTTCTGTGTAAAATACCGTGATGCTAGAGGGGAGGAGTACAATGGATATCAGAACTCATAAAATAATTATGCTGCTAAGGACAGAGGTGTAATTAGAAGTTAGGAACTATGTAAGGAAGTATTTGAGAAAAAAAGAATAAAGTTAATTACACTCTGGGTGGTACCAAAATAAGCTAAAAAAAAACAAGTGCAAAAGACAAAAATATCTGAACTTGTACAGTGTCACTTACAGATATCTAAGAGGAGATCTTATTCAGGTATATAGGGTATTTAGAGACAGCTACCTCTGGGAATGTTTGGAGTTATCAAAAAGTACTAGAGAATCATGAGACAACCTATGTAGAAGATTCTGCAATTGTATTTAGATATGTTACCAATCCATGTAACCCCATATGAATTGCAGAAGAAGTCATTACTGGGCACAATGTGGGTGCGAAGAGCACTTTTGGCTGACATCAAAGATTGAAATAATACTAATTTCATGAACTTTAATCATACTTTGACTTAGGAATGGGGTCCATTCCTGTCATTTTATTAGAAACCCAAAAGATTTGGAGAAATTAAAAAGACAAGATTCTATAAGAATGAGAAGTGTACTAATTGATTCTCTGACAGAGTAGCTGATGCATGGAAAGACTACCAAATTACATTAAAGCAAGTACTAGTTTAGATATTTTTAAGAACAGCCTGGACACTTATTATGGGAACAAGTGTTTTGGTATATTCCCAAGCTAGAAGGGCATTAATGCCTGTGCTTGAAATATTTGTATGTGTGTGTGTGTGTGTGTGTGTGTGTGTGTGTGTGTGTGTGTGTGTGTGTGTGTGTGTGTGTCTGTGTGAGTGTAAGAATAAGTGTGTTTCTGGGTTAGGGTTAGTGTTAGAGTATTGAGGTGTTTGGTGTGAATGAGTTTTTCAAATGGCAGTTTGTTTGACAGCGTGACAATGACTGTTTTTAAGTGAGTGTGTTTGTATCAAGTGTTATAGGTTCTGGTTGGAATAAGGGCTTTGGTCCATATGTTCTAGAGCTCTTTAATTAAGGGAAGATTTGAGTAATTATCCCATCTTTGGGTCAAGAGCTACTGGCAGTAACACTTTGCCTAAAAGGGTTTGTATTTCAACCTTTTGTCTCCATGTTCACATATTACTTCATTTTTCTGTTCAGTATTTTTTTATGCTTACAAACATATTGTTGTTAAAATAATGTAATCATGCTTCTCGAGTCCAACAACCCTTGCATTTCCTTTCCTCTATTCCAATACTACATTTAACAAGCTTAGTAACAGCACAGTGAAAAAGCAGATTCTACATTTCTAGTAGTTAGAAGCTCAGCATTATCGCATTCCAAAGGCATGATTTTAAGTACAATTTGTCAGCTAGCATTAATATTTTTCCATAGTACTGCTGTCAGCAACTATGTATTATTTTGATGTGTGTCCTTTTTCTAGAACACATAAAACAAATCAGCTCAAATGGTGATGTTTTCTTATTGCAATCAAAGGAGTATGCTTAGACAAAGGTGTATTACTGTTCCCTTTTCATATAATCATAGCTGTTCTACTTAAACAACTATGTGTTCAAAAGGCTTAAGGTCACTCTGGAATGCCCATTTTATTCAGCTGCTAGGCTGCTAGGGAGTGTCCTTTTAAGTTTACCTATAAACAAGATTTTACTTACATTATTTATATAACATTCTCTCCAGTTTCAAAATATTCATTAATTCAACCATGTGTGGCCTTACCAGTCTAGCTGTGCTGAATTTCCAGTTCATAGGATCATAGGAGGTTACTAGGCTATTGGTCCTGAGGCCCTTATAAGCCTAGCCAAGAGTTTAGCCCATGTTTAGACAAATCAGCACCCAATGCCCCTGTCCAGCAGGAATACGGGTGGAATCCCAGGGGTATATTTTCTGTTTCCCATCCAGTTATCCAGGTTGCTCTTAAAAGGGGCTAAAGAGGTACTCTGCTTGATGTGGAAAGGGAGTCTATTCCATAGTTGCAAAACTTAAGGAAATGTGCCTTGAGTGAAGACAGCCCTAGCCAAACTTTCTTGTAGTTTTTGGTAGTTGTATGTACCAGCATCTTCAAGGTCCATATATCCTTTTAGGGAGTTCCTACCTAAATGTGAGGACAGTATCCTGGCTCACTCAGTTTGTGGACAGTTTTCTCTAGCTGCATTTTTCTCAAGAGCCACTACATAAGCCTACATGATACCATATTCCAAGTTTCCTTTGGTGTGCACTGGATTTTGAGAGTTTCCAATGAAGAGCATATCACCAAGGAAATCTGTTGTTGAAGACTGAAAAGATGTCAAGTCAATGGTGGTGCATCTTTTCTGAATTACTGTGATACAGTTCATTAAATCCCTAGGTAACTTTTCCATTTTAATTAGGAGACTAGCAATAACCTGCTCACTGGTACACAGGATATCAAAGCAGATGGAAGGAGCACTTCCAGGAGCTTCTAAATGAAAAAAAAAACACAGAAGCTGTGCTGCCCTAGACACAACCTACAAATATAAGAAGAGGAGGAGTCCACCCTAGAAGAACAGCTCTTAGAAAAATGAAGCCAGGGAAAGCAGCAGGCTCAGATGAGGTCACAATGGATAAGATCAAGATGTTGGATGAATTAAGGGAGAAATGGCTCCAGACGGTATTCATACAAGTTCGGGAGAGAGTGACTGATAAACAAATACGTACAATAGTAGAAAGCAAGAAAGGAGACAAGCAGTTTGGATTCAGATCACGATGGAGTACAACCATCTCAAAGTTTGCAGTCAGGCAGATATCTGAAAAGAAGCTAGACATAAGGAAAGAGTTGAACCTGGCATTCCTAGACTTGGAGAAAGCAAATAACAAGGTTCCAAGAAAGCTAATTTGGGCAGTTCTGCAATGGTTTAAAGTCCCTGAAACACTAATAATTTTGGTGCAGGCTATGTACAAGGACACAATAACACAAGTAAGAACGGTGTTGAGACTCACAGAGGAGTTCCCATTAGGACTGGATCTGCTTCAGGGTTCAGATCTCAGACCACTGCTGTTCATACTGGTGATGGACTACATCAGCAAACAGGTAGACAGCGACAGATCAACAAAGCTGCTGTATGCAAACCCTGTGGCATTACATGCAGGCTCTTCAGCAGAAGATAGGGTCATAGAATACAAAACTGAAGGCACAGAGGATGAAACTGAGTATAGATAAGACAGCTGTAATTACAACAAATGGGGAAAATCAGAAGATGCTGAGAAATGAGATAGAAGGGAAAATAGTGGAACAGATTAGCAGTTTCAAGTATCTCGAAGGGGTGCTTGAGGAGAAGAAAAGCCTGAATGAGGAGATCAAAGCTATAATCAGAGAGCTTGCAGCCAAACTGCCTAGAGTGTCAGGGACAGTGTGTGACAGAAGAATGTCAAAGAAGCTGAAAAGTAATGTCTACAAAGTGACCAGTCCTGCTGTATGGTACAGAAACATGGGCAATAAAGGCAGAGCAGTTGAGGAAGCTAGAGGGATTGAGATGAAGTGCCTAAGATAGGTGGCATGCACACTGTGGGACAGACAAAGAAATGAGGACATCAGAGTAGAAGCCCAAGTAGCTTCAATTGCAGAGAAGGTCAATGAGAACAAATAGTAGAATTGGAAAAGTTGTGCACAGACTGAAAAAGTGCAAAAAAGAGACAATGCTTGAGTTGAGTCATCAAAAGAAAAGTCAGGTTACAATTTAAGCTGAAATTATATACTTGTGGAATTGCAGAGAAGATATGCTGCAGGGCTTGCAGAAGGTTAATGACACTCTTCTTGATTTGAAAACAAATTACTGGAATTTGCATACTGAAAAAGCACAACTCAAACAGACTAAGAATAAAAGTAAGAAATGTCCACTGTCTTTTGTCCATGATAGTGAAGTGGCTAAAGGACTTACTTCCCATAAACAAATGTAAGATACGTTTGCCCAGCCTATACAACAGAAGGATTCTGAAAGCATTTTTTATGAAGTGCTTAGAAAGTTGGTACAGGAAAATTAGTTATCTTATAATGCGATTCTGAAGAAATAAATACATCTTAGAAAAGTAAGTCAAATATGATCAGTCAGCAGTTATAGGATTTGGATGAAAATGTAAAAGGAAAGAAAACATTGTTAAGGTGTTTCAGAAAGAGATAAAAAAGTTGTCCTGCTTGATGAACTAAGTATAAAAATCTAGAGGTTAAACATAAGACCCAATAGAAAACTCATGAGGAATCATTGAAGTTAGTAAAAGCTAAATTAGAGGAAGTGAACAGTAAACTAAAATAATACAAACACACTTAACATTCCTTATACTATACTGATACAAAAAAATAATGGTTTAAATTGGAAAAAGAATACACTAGCTCAGCTGATAAATCACCGAGAAGGAAGGTGAAATTAGGAAAAATGTAAAGTGTATACTCATCTATCCGAAGCCATTGATAAAGAGAGAATAACAGAAACATTCATGACTCTTTAGAAAGTCTGAAACCAGAAACGATCATTACTACACTACCATCTATTAATGGGAACTTCCTAACAATCCTCCCTTTAGATATTGCTGTAAATGAATTTGATACAATGTTTCTAGATATCCTAAACAGCCTTGCATCTCCTAGAAGGAAGAGATTGAATACAAACTTGGCTAGCCAAAAACTGTAGAATGCTAATGAAGGATAGGGAGAAAGCATGAAATGAATGATAAAAATACAAAACACCTCCATATCTTGATTGTTTCACAATTGTGCTAAAACGCAAATAAATGAGGATAAAAAATTATGTTATAATAACTTTCAGAACCATACTAAACACAACTCTAAAAAATTTTGGACATCTATTAAAGAACTCTTATATCCTGGCCAAAAATTTAACCTAAACCCCACTCCCAATAACTCACCACTCAAAACTGCAGTACAGTTCAACACTTGTATTATAGTTGGTAGAGCATCTCTAACCAAGTATTCCTCAACATCTAATCCCAACCCTGCCCAACAGTCACATATCACCATATCCACATTCACCTTCAAACCTGTGCCCACATCCTATATAAAACTGATCTTAAACAGACTTAAACCATGGACTTCTTCAGCTGATGACCTTCTAAGCAAGTACCTAAAAATAGCAGCAAATAGCATCAGTTATACTGTCTCAATAATTATGAATAGGTCAGTCCAGGAATCCCACATTCCCTCTCTCTGGACAAAGTCTCACATTATCCCTCTGCACAAAGAAGGAACTTCAACAGACATTAATAACTTTTTACACCTATAGCAATCTTATCTCCCATCTCCAAAATGTTTAAAAAAAATGTATTTAAAACAATTGCTTTATTATCTCCCGCAGGAAGAATTTATATCCCCTATACAACATGGCATCTGTCTTTCCCATAGTACTAGCACTGCCCTTCTAACTTATATAGAAAAACTCATAAAAAATTAGGGATGCTTTACATAGCCAAAACCTTTATCATCAACACAACTAAATATTCACTTGCCACTACTTATCTCCCCCTACTCTTTTTTATAGCACTCTTATCCTTACTAACCTTCAGGCCTCACAAAAAATTAAAACTTGAACAATGCTATAACAAAGTTGCCAAATTTGAAGCACACACCCCTTTCAGAACTCAGCACTGAAAAGCCTAAATTGGTTAGAATTGCCTTATCAACTAACATATACACAGCTTCTTACCACCTATAAAATTATCCAGCATTCATCTGCCTGCCCAGCACTAAAAACATTCTACAGAACTATGTTCCCAGTTGGTCATTGCAATCCATTGACCAAAAACTCCTGCCTGTCTACAAACCTAGCAAATCTACTGGGTATTGCCTGCACTCCTACAAGATTTTTTTTAGGCCTGGATCTCCTTACCTATAGCCATCAGGTCTATACCCTCCCGCCCATCTTTCAAAATCACTCTGAAAGACTTCCTAGCTAAAATCTATCTCTGTTCAAAACCAGGATAAATACTGCTCAACATACCTAATTCTGTGTATAAATATTTTCACTTTGTCATGTATTAATGTTGGAGCTTTTTTCCCAGGGCATCCACTGAAAATGGGAGCTTTCTAGGCCCAGTGGACTTTCCCTGTTAACAAATGCAATAAATAAATAAAATAAATAAAATATAGCCCGAAATGTGAAAAAGTACCTTTTCATTCATTATACCACCTTACTCTCCCTTCTTCACTTATTTCCTTACTGCTATCAACATTTCTTCCCTAACTTTTTCTCTAAATATACCATAAGCTTGTTTTTCCCTCACTTTATATTGCAATTCCTGTTTGTATTAGACAAACTTGCCTTTAATTTCTCTACAAACTGTCTAAACTGTCTCGAAATGTTAAATGATTGTCATATAACTTGTGCTGATTCTTAATGTCCTTATATTGTGTCTAATTTGTTATAATTATTTAAAATGCTGATATTTTTGTTTTATTTTTGAAGATTGTAAAAGTATTGTTTTTAAAATGTTTGTAATAATTTGGAGCTTTTCTCCCTAGGCCTCCACTGAAAATGGGCTTCTGCCCAGTTGGACTTTCCTAGTAATCAAATGTCAATAAATAAATAAATAAATACTGCTAAAGAGGATTGTGCCATCATCCAAACTGACAAATTTGTTTTTTCATTGACTAAACAAATGTAATAACTCAACTACAGAAACAGACTTTGAAACTTGGCAGCTAAGCAAAACTTTCAGAAATGTGCTTAAAGGAAAACTCCACCTTCTCCTATGGTTTAACTTAGTTCTTAAGTTGCTTTCCTCCCTACAGTATGATTCCAGTATTGTGCAGGTACCTGAAACCTGCTTGTACTTTATAAAACTGATTTCCTTGCTTTGGAATCAAAGGAAGGGAAAGGCCACCCACATTTTTAAGCTTAACTTCTCAAATAATTTGCAGAGGAATTTGTTACAACTGTGCGACATACACAGACAAAGATAAATTTGTAGTCAGGTGCTTCTGGCAAGCTTATACAGGTAATTAGTCCTGCTGATGGCAGGAGCTCAGGTTGCTGTAAACAAGACAGAGATGTGTGAGATTGTTTTCCATTATCTTTACTGCAGAGAGGAAGAAAACCTACACTGTTTCACAGTTGCTTCCAATGTATCCATGCCTTTCATAGCAAAACAGAGCAATTAGATCAGTCAGTGGTATACTATAGCAATAACCCACGCCTGGGTGTGGGTAATGCTGGATTTACCCACGGTTGGCGTGGTTTGGTCAGCCGAGGACCAAAAAAGACAATGGGTAAATCCAGCAACATTATTTAAGAAAAGAAATTACTTTTTTTTAAAATAGGCATTAATATATAAATACCCTCTTTGCTGCCCTGGCCGGCTGTCTGGTGTTCTCGGAGTTCTGATGTACTACTGCATGCCTAGACACATATTACAGTAGAGAACTGTGCGTAGCAAATACTCTCCGTGCTTCTTTACTATGTTCTCTCGCTTTAAATATGTTAAGATGGGTTTAAAAATTTAAATAAAACAGGAGATCTCCGTTGCTTATTTTTAAACTTCTGCCTCAGTAAACTCATTTTGACATGGCAGAGAAACGGAAAAAGCAAAAGAGATGATACTTAAGATCTCCGTTGCTAAACTATTAAGCTGTTAAGGAGGTTTAACATGGCAGACAACTTAAAAAAGTTGCTTTTGATCTGGTTTACTTTATGTTGTGTGTGTATATTAAAACAATTTTAACCGGGGGTTTTTGTGTTTACTAAGCGAAAAAAGTCGCGAGACCGGACTTTTTTGGTTGGGCTCGAGATTCTAGCGGGCACGCTCTGGTTGGGGACTGGCAATCAGCGAAATAGGCATTGTATACTATAAAACAAGCCCTGAGGCATACACAAATGAGGGCCATTCAAGAAATAAAAGAGGCAGTTGTCACTTCTTTGGACAAATTTACATAAGCAGCATCACAGAATTGAAATATTAAGCTTTAAATATTTGTCGTTTATATTACTTTACATTTTAAGATAACTTGAATGCAGTATTAAAGATGTCTGTGACATTTAGACAAAATTCAGAAAATATTTTTCTTGTAATTATTGCAAAGTATTCACACATTTACCAAAGTGTGGGGGAAGGGACTGTCAATTCATCTTGGACTACAAAAAGATACTTTTTTACAAAGGCCTGTAATTTGTTTTGGTTGCAGCTGTATAATTCATTAGTATACTATAAAACAAGCCCTGAGAGACACACACACAAACAAGGGCCATTCAAAAAATAAAAGAAGCAGTCCTGTTACAGGCAGTATATAAGGTGACAGTGACTGGTACTAATCCCATTATATGTCAATGGCATGGGAATACATCACTACTTCCTTATGTCTAGCATGACTCATATTATATAAAGCAGACTTGAAATGGATTATGGGAAAGAGAAGGGCTTGAAGAAAAATAAGATCACATTGCTATGTCAAGCCTTATTAGTAGCCATTTTGTAGAAACTATAGTAAAATTCTTTAGGAAGCAGTCAGAGTGATTTTGAGGTATTAAAATAGCTCAGAAAGCAGAGGCAGAGTGAAAATATAGATTTTTTTTCAGTTCTAAGGTGGAGTTTTCCTTTAATGTTCAACATAGTTCAGTCACAGGGCTTATATTGTAAGACTCACTGCGCATGTCTGATGTATTTTCTTCGTCTGAAAAGAGCTTACAGTTATCTAAATGTAGGGATAAAAAGAGTAAAAAACAGCAAGAAATCAACAAAATAAAAAATAAACTTCACTAAGTGAGCTAGAAGTTGGAAAAGCCTTAGTACCTGAGATGCAACATATGAGGAAAACTGCAATAAAGCATAACAGACTTGATATCATGGAAACTGTATTTCTTCCCCAGGAATCAGATAGTACAGATGAACACTGGGCAGCCACATAAGTTTTACATCTCAGTGGAGAAAATGTAAACTGCATTCTGAGCTGAAGAATGAAAGCAAAATTGACACCGAGTTCCATTACTCTCTGTAATTGTTTCTACTGTCCAAAAACTAGAGAGATGGCAAGCTGTGAAACTTGCCATTGTAAGCACATTACAGGAGTAGTAAGAGGAAAGTAATCCTTCCCAAGGCAAGCTAAATCAAGAAGTTCTAATCTTCATGAAATGAATAAACATATCAAAACAGTTTAGAAAAGCTGCAACAATCATAAGAATGAACCACATATAGCTAAACCTTCCCAAATAGAGAAACCTTACTTTTAGAAAGTGCTGAGAGAGACCTGAACCCATGCCAGTGCTGAATTCACTGGGTAGCAAAATAAAGTATCATAGTAGCTTAGAAGAACAAAAGACATACTTCCAAATAAGAAATGCAGCAGAAGAGATAAGTACTGAAAATTAGAGCCATAGCTACCTATTCTGATATCCGCTACCAATTCACAATCTGGCACCCCCTCAACATTTAAGTTGAGGACCGAAAAAAAGGTCCTCTCGTATTTGAGATTCAAAATAAAAAGATCCTTTCATGCTTGAGAGAGAAAGTTCCTCAGATATTTGAAGACAGAAAAAAAATCTTTCTTGTTTAAAAATATAATAATACTGTATGCTACATTTATACAATGCAGCTTGGTACTTCATACACTACACATGAAGAATTAGTCGCTTCAACTCTGACTGGAAATGCAGTTTCAGAATTCATTTCAGAATTCTTGTAGTGCTCTACTGACTAGTCTGCAGGCCCCAATCACACCAGCTAGCACCTTGTGATCAAGGCAGCTGCCCCTTTGCCCCTCTCTAGTTTTATCAGTTCTGAAGACCAAAGTTAAACACCAAGAACAGCTGTACTCTTATTCTCAGGACAGTAGTTCTAACTATGCAGGAGAAAGATTTTTATCACACTTGAGAAACAGAAAGAAGCTGAAAATGAGGAAAAAGTGAAATAGATTTCTTATCTGAAAGACCATTGAAAGAACAGAAACATAGCTAGGGTGGGGTGAAGGGGGTGGCCACCCCAGACACAAGGTGTTGGGGGGCTATGTCATCAGACCCATTTTCTTTTTTTTTTTACTCATGTAAACATGAGGGTGTGACATATAACTGGCACTCCTGACTCTTCTCTTATCTCTTAAGGAGTGCCAGATCAGAGAACATACTTTTTTATTTTTGCTCTCTCATTCTATGTGAGAGCAGATGTGACACTCCACAGATTAGTGGTGAGGGTGCCTGATAAGCCAGCCATGGCTCTGTGTGAGAAGGCCAGAAAGGAGAAGGACAGTAGTATAAAGCAGACTGAATAGTTCAGGCGAAAGAGAAAAATGAGTTACAGGCATCAATTGAACAAATCATCGCACTGAAAGGAGAACAGAAAACTACGAATTCTGCTCCCACAGGTATGCAGCTGGAGAGGGATTTATTTCTTTATCATGGGAAGACAATAACTAGACTTCTTAAATTTGAAGGAGTCCATGCAGATGTCAAGGGTGCCTGTGCAGACATTCCCAAGAGTTTATAGTCAAGTCCTTAAAACAAAGCTGCCAGGACACAAGCTATAATGGTCCAGAAGAACGTTGACCTGAATGACAGATACAATGACAATGAGGCCACCATCTGACGAACCAGACAATAACAAGCAAGTAAATATTCCAAAGAGGAATCATAATTCTTTGTTCTGTGGTAACACTGAGGAATGGTTAGATAAAAATTCTAAAGAAGAATCTGTGCGAAAGAATGGGTTTGTTTATAAACTGGGTGGACTAAAATGCCATAATTTCTGCAGGTCTGGACATTGAGCTGAAAACTGTCTCAATTTGATTGTATGCAAATAATGTATGTAATGCCCTTAACAAAGTACTTCAGTCTGTACATTTTACTGCTATAACAGAATTAATCTGTAATGTTTATACCCAGAAGGGAAAAAAACATAAACAGGTAAAATATGGAAAGAAGGGAAAGTGAATAAAATAGATGAACAGAACTTAAATGAAAGAACAGAAGAGTATAGATTTTCAAATGGATAAACAAACTGTGCCAATGAAGCCTGGGAATATTAAAGGTCCAAAGCAGCCCAGATTTGTGGATTTGCACTGATGCCATTGTAGTAATGATGATAGTTTGCTAACAAGACATTATCATGAACTTTGTGATAGTTTTGTTTCCATCCACATGAACAACGGTTGTCAAGAGTATGATAGATCTGTATTTTCCCATAGGTGGCCTTTTCAAAAGTCAGTCGTACTTGATGTATTAAACTAGAGGTCTCAGGAACCAGTCAATGCATAAGAGACAGATACTTAACCCTGGAGATGATATAAATGGAAAGTTTTCAATACATTAAAGGCAAAGTATAAGAACTGGACCCACGATAGAAACAGGGGACCCGATAGACATGTCCATCAGCCAGACTTGGTGGTGAGGCATTGGCCAATGCTGTCTGTCAAACTCATCTATTACATCTGAGATGGGTGGGGGCATATAATGAGGTAGGGTTGTTTGGTACTGAAATAATTCCTCTGGAAAAGATTGCTAAAGTAAGTTAAAAGGCACTGCAAGCAGTAATAGGTTATCCTAGCTGAGAGTATGTTTGTACCACACCAATACATGAGTTAAAGGTGGTGCACTGAAATGGAGTGAATTGAGACAGATAATGTTATGATCTGAGTTAGAGTTTTGAGTTGTGAGATTTCTGGTATTCAGGAAAGGAGTTCCTAAAGTGCAGTGTGCAGCCTGCTATCCGTGACTAGGGTGGGAGAGAGAGGAAAGTGCTGATCAACCTGGTTTCGCAGGGGGATGGAACACCCTGCTGCTTTTAAGTATAGTTTGATTTCACCAGGGCAAAAGAAACTGTGTGTTTGCTTTAGAGGTAACCTAGACATTAGGAAACTGGTTATTGACTGGGAAGTTATAGAAGAGTTAAATAAGATGGAAAAGGGTTGGTGAAGGCCCAGGGCAGCTAAGGCAATGCATCTGAAAATTAACCAGGGGTCATGAAAATATATCTGTATTTACCTTGCTTTACTTGACACTTGCTGGAACCTGTGTACAAAGTTACTTTTTCATTTAACAGTGTTTCACCAGCAGAAATGTTTGACCTGCTGGAATAGAACCTGCTGTAGGGACATATTTGTCTCCCAGAGTTTACCACACCTTTGGAATAGACTCCCATTTCATGTCAAACAGAGAACGTCATTAGCCATCTTCAAATGCAATCTGGATGATTGGATGGGTAACTTTAAATGCAACACGGGGGTTCCACCTGTATCCCTCTTGGAAATGGGCATTAGGTGCTGATTGTGGAAATAAGGGTAGAACTTGGCTAGGCTTGTAAGGGCCCTAGGCTCATTAACCTAGTAACTTCCTATGATCCTCTGAATTGTGAATGAAGTGAGCGCAAAGGTTGACTATTTTTATGTTTATCATTCCTGCATACAAACAAGGCAGAATTTGATACCAACAGCATGTAGTAAAGATTTTCAGTTCAATTTCTGTAGTAATTCAAGTTACGTTGTCATTCACTGTGACTGTGATTTTATTTTATTTTACTAATTTGTTGGCTACATATGTGCAAAGGACACAAATGTCTCTTTTCAGGGTCAACCAGGGAGTACTGTCTGGTAAAGTGACCTGTTCAGAGTCAGACAGTGGACAAATGAAAGCAGTAAGAATAAAAAGAGACATGGAAGAGAGCTCCGATCTTGTAGCCCAGGCAAGTATGACTCTAGCCCTGAGTAGCATCCTGCCATCGCCCACAATGATACTGCAGTACAAGGACAAAATGATTGACTTCAACAATTGGCTAAGCTTCTGGTGTCATTCTAAGGGGATCCAGTATCTGACTGCCTGGGACAACATGGTCTACAGACCATGATGCTTTGCCAGAGATAGCCTGCACCTGTCGCCCCTGGAATTCCGGATACTGGCTAAGGCTCTTGCCGCCCCTATAGTGCCTTTTTTAGGCAAGGTTCAAATGTCAAATTCACCATCGTAACAGGAACAGGCAAGCAAAAACTGAGGGTAATGCTACTCAATGCTAGAAGTCTAAATCTCAAAATGCACTCACTCGAGGCACTCCTTAAAATGGAAAATATTGATATATGTGCAGTGACCGAGACCTGGTTCAAGGCACCCCTGCATTACCAGGCTATAACTCATACCACACTTTTCGGCCATCTAACCTGGACCAGAACACCAAAGGTGGAGGTGTGTCCATATTCATTAAGGATATCCACACCTCCAGGCTAGTTGCGCAGCATAATGCATCCGAAGTTATCCAAGTGCAACTAACTGGGCAAAACTGCAGTCCAAATTGTAGCTAGCTACAGATCCCCACCATGCCCCAGGATTCCCATTCCTCTTTTCTTGATATACTGGAAAATATTAGGGTTCAACCAATCACCCTAATAATGAGCAATTTCAACTACCCCACCATTAACTGGGAAAACTACTCATGTACCAACTCCTTCACTCAACGCTTCCTGGAATTCATAAATTCCAATGCCCTGGATCAACTTATCCACACCCCCACCAGGGGCAACAATATCCTAGACTTAGTCATTGCCAACATGAGTGACCAGTATTCCACACCTGAAGTCACCTCCTTGTTGGTCAGATCCAACCATAAGCTAATCACCCTAGATGTCCACATCTTGCTCCCACCCACCATTAAGGAAACCACAGCAAAAAATTTCCCCAAAGCCAACTTCATGTTTCTTAAGACATAAGTGGTGAACTTCATGACACCCATGCAGATGGACAATACAGTTATGACTGCCGAATCCTACACAAATGCATTCTATAAGCACTTACATGAGTGCATGGATCGTACTATCCCAAACAGAACCAAGACGCTATCCTCCAAAAAAAAAGGAAGCCAATCTCGTGGTCCCCTGCCATAAACAAACTCTACAACAGAAGGAAGAAACTGTTGCAAAAGAGAGGAAAATCCCATGAGTGGAGGAGCACCCTGTTCAGCCTCAGTAAGATGCTGAGATCCCTTATAAGATCCTCTAAAGCTATCTACAAAAACAAAATCGCCACTGATTCTAAGGGCAACCACAAAGCATTCTATAACTATGTCAAGAATCACAATGGCAACACCCAGATCTGCTCTGAGTTACAGCACAACGGCATGAAAACTACAGAACCAACTGATATTGCCAGCATCCTGGCAGATAGGTTCAGTGCCAACTTTGCCCCCCTCTCACCCCCTAAAGGGCCCATATCTATACATCTATGCAGGTAAAAGATGCACTCTGTAAAACCAAAAACACAGCATCCATGGGACTGGATAACATCCCAGGCTGTGTTCTACACGAACTTCAGAACAAACTGGCTGCCCATCTAAGCACCATGTTCAGTCATAGTCTCATATCAGGCTTTGTGCCCACTGAATAGCGCACAGCAACAGTTATCCCACTCCACAAAGGAGGAGCCACCACTGATCCTGGGAACTATTGCCTTATTAGCCTGATGAACCTGGTCTGCAAGGCCATGGAACATATCTTCATGGAACTCATAAGCAAAGACATTGGTAACCTCCAAACTCTGAACCCCACCCAGTTTGGGTTTGTGAAAGGCAGATCATGCCTTCTGAACTTGATTGACTTCCTTGAGGCAGTCAACAAAGCCGAAGACGAGGGTAAGGTGGTTCACACAGCCTATCTTGACCTCGCCAAGGTTTCAACACCATCCCCCATTCTGGAATTATAGCTAAACTTACTAAACTAGGTATAAATCCCTATGTCACAAGATGGGTTGCCAAATGGCTCACTGACAGAACCCACACTGTAAAAGTTGCAGACTCCAGATCTGACTTCAAACCAGTGACAAGTGGAGTACCACAGGGTTCAGTCCTGGGATCTCTCCGGTTTGGTATCTACTTCTCTGAAGTACAGGCTAACACAGAAGGCCTCTGGCTAATGACATTCGCAGATGATTGCAAAGTAGGAGCCATAGTCGAGTCCCCAAATTATGTGGATATCCTACAGAAGAGCTTCACTGAGACAGATGCCTGGTGTCAGAGACATGGCCTCTAGCTCAATGCCAAAAAGTGCTTTGTCATCCCCTTTGGTAAAAACTCTGTACCCATGAGCTACCATAAAAATGGCAGTCTACTTAACGCCAAATGTGTGATAAGAGACCTTGGGACACAGGTGGACAGTAGTCTCTCCTTTGATAATCACATCACCACAGTAGTCAGGAAATCCTTCTACGTGGCATACCTCATCACAAAAGGGTTCTCATCCAGGAAAAAAGAGGTCATTGTTCCACTCTACTCGGCACTCATTAGACCCATTATGGAGTACAATGCCCCTTTTGGAATGTACCTCACAAGACATCTGCAGCAGCTGGAAAGGCCACAAAAGTACCTCACAAAGAGGATTACTGGCCTCAAACAGATGCCCTACACTGACCACCTCAAAAAACTCCAGCTTTACTCTGTAGCATATTGCCTACTCTCAGGATATCTCTGCCTAACATATAAAGCTATGTTAAACGTAGAGCTGTTGAACATGCTACACCTAAAGAAATCTAGGGACCTACACCTTGTCATCACAATAAACAGGACATGCTGGAGGGATAGATTCCTGTCCCAGAGACTTCCTATACTCTGGAGCAAGCTACTCATTTATGTCAAGCAAAGTTCCTCATTAGCACTCTTCAAGAAAAATCTTGATGAGTGGATGGGAAATAGGAAATACACCCTGGGGATCACTTCTGTGGCTCTGCTTGACAGGGGCACAGGAAATTAACTTTCTTGGGTGGCGTAAGCCAGGGAACCTTGTTGGCTAAGCTTACTTAGACCCTTGGGCCGATAGCCTAGTACCTACCTATGAACCTATAAACCTATACACTGGGCCCAGGAAGCAGTTCAATAACAGCTCAGAGTCCATAGGATCATAGGTTCTTAAGGAGTTACTAGGCTATTGGCCCTGAGGCCCTTACAAGCTTAGCCAAGAATTTAGCCCATGTTCCAACAAGTCAGCAGCCTATGCCATTGTCCAGCAGGGACACTGGTGGAATCCCAGCGGTGTATTCTCTGTTTTCCATCCAGTTATCCAGGTTATGCTTAAAAAGGGTTAATGAGGTACTCTGCATTACATGGAGAGGGAGTCTATTGCACAAAAGGGGGAGTCTCTGGGACTCAAATCTGTCCCGCTAACAAGTCCTATTGATGTCACAGACCAGGTTGAGGTCGCGCTTGTGGGTTACTCCAGTGGAGTTTGACTTGCGGATATGCAGCAGTCCCATCAGGGCAGGGTCTGAGATTGCTTTGTATGCCAGACAGAGGTCACCTCTGAGGAGTCTGTAGGAGACTGAGTAGAAGGACAGGGCTTTTAGCCTAGTTGTGTGGGGTAGATGTTTGAGGCCCTGGATTCTCTAGGTGAGGAACCTCTGTGGTCTCTCCAGCTGTTGCATGTGCCTTGTGAGGTACATGCCAAAAGGGGCATTGTACTCAATAATGGGTCTTAAAAGGGAAAATACAGGGATGTTATGACCACCTTGTCCCTGGATGAGATACCCTTACTAATGAGGTGGGCCATGTAGAATGCTTTCTTTACAACAGAGGCAATATGGTGGTCAAAAGTCAGTTTGCTATCAACCTGGGTGCCCAAGTCCCTCACAACTGATTGCATACTTATGACCTAATTATCAATGTAATAATTTGTGTGGACATCACTTTCCCCAAAAGGGATGATGATGCATTTTTTGGCATTCAGTTTGAGGCCATGTTTCTGGCACCAGTCATTTGTTTGGGTGAGGCTGTCTTAGAGGATGTCCACATCACTAAGGGAATTGA
This sequence comes from Protopterus annectens, assembly GCF_019279795.1. Classification (NCBI taxonomy): domain Eukaryota; kingdom Metazoa; phylum Chordata; order Ceratodontiformes; family Protopteridae; genus Protopterus; species Protopterus annectens. The sequence continues at coordinate 1,380,744,834 of NC_056732.1, forward strand.
TGACAGCACCCAGCTTACAGTCATCTGCAAACTTGGTCAGCCATAGCCCACTAAATGTGGCCTGCACTTCTGAGAAACATATCCCAAACAGCAGAGACCCCCAAGACTGATCCCTGGGGTACACTGCCTGTTACAGGTCTACTACTTTAGGTGGCTTCCCCTATTTTGACTAGGTGGGTTCTACCAGTGAGCCAGTTTGTTACCCATCTGACAACATATGGCTTGATGCCTAGTTGAGAGAGTTTATCTATTATACCTGACTGGGGAATAGTATCGAAGGCTTTGGCCAGGTCAAGGTAGGTGGTGTGCAATGTCTTCCCCTCGTCTATGCCCTTGGTGACTGTCTCAAAGAAGTTGACCAAATTAACAGGCATGACCTCCCCTTGACAAAACCAAACTGTGTGGGATCAAGTGTCTGGAGGTTGTCAATGTCCTTGTTAATGAGGTCCATGATAATCCACTCCATTGCCTTGCAGATCAGGCTAGTTAGACTGATGTGTCTATAATTTCCTGGATCAGTGGATGCTTCACCTTTGTGCAAAGGGATGACAGTAGCTGTCTTCCACTTGAGTGGGATGAAGCTAGTACTCAGGCTTTGATTGAATAGGGTGCCTAATGGTGCTGTAAGTTCCTGCCTGAGTTCATGTAGGATGCAGCCCCCTGTAATCGGGTCCCATGGAGTCTGTATTTTTTGCCTTAGAGAGGGCAGCGATGAGGCTTGGGGGGCAGGTACTGGGGATGTCCTGTTTTACTGATGGGGGGGGACAGAGGTGTGAAGTTTTTCGCTGAATAAAATATATTTGGCCAACTCAGTATAAGAAGCTGATGCATTACTTGTTTCTCTGGCTTCCAACTCATGTGCCAGAACACTAAAGGACTCTGCTATTACAAAAGATGGACTACAACTAGAAAAGAAAAAAAAACAGAGTGAGGACATTGACATCAAAGACTTAATTAGATTTTAAAAAGGGGAGAAGCACATACAACTCTGAATCAGACTGTTAGGTCACTAAGGATATCAAATGCCAAGCAGTAACAGATATGAAATGCTTAACAGGCAGAAAGAAGAAACCAGTGAAATGGAACCGGGTGAGGGATTTTCCACAATGGAGATTCCTCACAGGAGACAGACTTACTGGAAGTGACAATAACTTAGGCTATTTCTGGAGCAACACTGAAGAAACACTGCCATTTATTTTCTAAACAATGAAAGACATGCATGGGCATGAGTTAGGAGTTAGGAGATGGTTTATTTACAGTCATACGTTTTACAGAAGAGAACCTGACTTGCTTCCTATTTTTTAACCTGGAATCCAAATTGCATGTGGTTTTCTACTCTTGTTGCATGCTTCCGAAAATCAGTAGACATGCAAGAACAGTGGATACGGTATGATGGTGAAGTATCCTAATTAATGCATGACATTTCTCTTTATTTATTCATTTATTTATGTGTGTATTTATTTATTTATTGATTTATTGATTTGCAGTTTGTTTGCCAGGATAGTCCAATTGGGCCACAAGGGGCCTGTTTTCAATGGAGTCCTGGGGAGAAAAGCTCTAGAAAAATACAAATACATAGTACACATTGTACATTTACATTACAGATTATCTCATAGGAATGCAAAGTAAATATGATAGGAAAAGGTTAACAATGATAGAATACATCAGTATCGTTTGTAAAACAGCAATAAAAAACACTTTTTTTTGTTACACAAAAGTAGCAGCATAGGGTAACCGTTAAGTAGTTGGTCAAATAGTTCAATAGAGCTGTGGAATTATGAGGCAGTGATGGCATATTTAGTTCTAGGAGAGTAGGAAGTGGTATTAGAAGGATTAAGTAGGACAGTTTGAGTGGTTATCTTTATAGTATACCCCAATAATGTACTCATTAAAAAAATGGATTTTAAGACAGTTTAAGCAGAATACCGGAAATACTTGAATGGAAGGAATGTAGTGCAAGACACAGTTTAAAAAGAGCTTAATTAAAACAACTGGAAGAGACTATGCATGGAAGGAACAGGATGCTGTAAGTATTCTTTAATCTTAAATTGTTTAATTTAAGCATGGAATGATAAAAAATGGAATTGTGTACCAAACAGCACACTTTTCACACTACACATTTCATTAATAGTATTTTTCTCCCTACTCTCTTATTACAGGACTGCCTCCCTTAATACAATGGGAGAGAGATATTCATGTGGTCAAATGACAAGGGCTGGACATTGTCTGAAAGGGCTAATTCCCACTTGTTTCTGGTTTAAAGTTTATGTAGTACCAACTCTCTTGGCATAGAGGGATAAAGCACTGACAATGCTACAAGCAACCCAAGTTCTAGTAGCAGCTTTGGGCACCCCCCAGAGCTATCACAGAGGCTCACCACTCCTGAACTGGAAGATGTGACAGTGCATGACCAAGGTCCACATTCTCATGGATGAATCTCTGGTGTAGACTGCAGACCAATACCAGAGTGCTACCTTTGAGGAGGCAGGGCTGTTCTAAGGAGTTTCACCACCCTCAGAAGTGAATGACACATACTCATTGGTTTCCATTTCACACCAACTCCTAATAGTGTTAAAAGGCATGCAACACTGTTCAGTAATTATTTTTCATTTTTACCATATATGGAATTCATTAATGTACTAATTCATAAAAATTTTATATGTTTATTGTTACAGTTTATTTTTAGTTTAATTTTAAAAAATACAACTTCCATACTGTGGTTTCCAAGTTTGTTTCAGATAAGTGATGCCATAGTTTCCTTTAATATTTACATAGTAATCTTTCTTAAAGCCTGCTGCTGTATACATGTGACTGTATGTCATTCAAACCTTTATCATTTAGATGTATGTATTTTTTCTCTTGCTGTAATATGTAACGCATTGACTTCTCTACACTATAGTAAGCCAATCTACTATTGATCACTGATGCTGACATATTTGGAATGGACAGTATATGTCATTTATGTTATAACTGCCAATATACCCATTTTTGCATTCTGTGAATGTAATAGTTTACTTTTGTATGTTTATAGCAATGTGTTCAATAACTGCAAATACCTCTGTCACTGTATCTGTGTATTTAACATATGATTACTCTTTGTTTTGTCCCTGGACCTCAACTGGAAATGGGCCTTGCCAAGTCAGACTGTCCTGATTAACAAAATAAATAAATATGTAAATAATACAAATAGCTGCACCTACTCTATTTTAATTGGTCTCACTTAAAACTGTACATTTCAGAGATAGAGTTGATATATCCCAGTTTATATATCCGTATCCAGTGAATAACAAGTGACATTGAATACATGTAAGTTTTCTGGCAGCAAAATCTGCAGATATATATGCAGAGAAACAGAATCCTAATATGTGACGCTGGTAACATGTATTCAAATACTGGTCTGGTTATGCTGGTGCCGTTGCATGGGATGACAGTGCTCTAAGTAAATGCCAGGTAAATGGGGTTCAATTAGTGGTCTATGTGCTGGTGGAGCTAACTAATAAAGGGTGCCAGAGAGTGGATGATGGCTCCTGGGAAAGGGGTTTGTATATTTCTAACTAATAAAGGGTGCCAGAGAGAGGATGTTGCCTCCTGGGAAAGGGGGTTGTATATTTCTAACTAATAAAATGTACCAGAGAGTGGATGATGCCTCCTGGGAAAGGGGTTTGTGCATTTCTAACTAATAAAGGGTGCCAGAGAGTGGATGATGCCTCCTGGGAAAGGGGTTTGTATATTTCTAACTAATAAAGGTTGTCAGACAGTGGATGATGCCTCCTGGGAAAGGAGTTTGTATATTTCTCACTGTAGGAGCAGCACCTTTGGGTTAGACTGCAGTCATACACTCTGTATGAGAAGGTAGGGCATGGGGTACAAGCATATAAGTGAAGCAACCAGTTTCTGGCTTGACACAGTAGCACACAAGCAGACTGTAATAATCACAGTACTTTACCCTCCCGCCAAAAAAGGTAGTGTTACTTTCAGAAGAGAAATTCTTATGAATACCTAAAGGATGACAAACTGCAATCCCCAGCACTCAACTCCTATGCCTTGTGTCCTTAGATGTAAAAAGTAGAGGAAGGAATGGATACATTTAGGATAGAGCTCCAGTGTTCAATAGGAGTCTGATGGCAAACAAATCATAAAAAATTTCTAGTCTAGATGTTGGAGGGCAAGCAGTGTTGGGGGGTGGAAGACTGGGGGATGTGATGGGTATATCCCCTTTCTTAGGGAGGAATGAGTTATGACACCCCTCACTGGAGGTCCAGGGACTTGTAATATGAAGCAATTGCACTTGGAGGGACATAACAGATGTCCACAGTAGACAGTTGTATGGCAATGCTTCCCAGAGTAACAGCAATGCACACTATTTGTCAGAAAGAGGAGAGAAACAGAGGGTAAGGTATAACAACAAAAAAGGGCCCAGACCTTTAGTGTGATGGCTTCAGAAGTCTGCCACTCAGACTTTACTCTTTGGGTAAATGAACAAGACAGTGGATACAGCCACAAGAGGAATACGTTCTGGGGGTAGGAACCAAAAAATATATTACTGCTAAGATTTAGCTTATTTTTATCTTATAAAAGAAAGGCTGAAGATGACTAAACACTTGTGTTTAAAAACATGCTGCAGTTAGTGATGATGTTGCTGTAATATTATATATTTACTTGATATATTTATTTATCTATTTTATTTAAATCAAGGTTTCTGGCCCCTTGGTCATGGTAAGCTTTTGGTGTTAAATTTGGTCCTGTTTCATTGGGTGACATTCATATATATTTCAAAGTATGTATAACACTAAAAAGTCTAAATCGGTAAGAACTATTTCATTAACTAACATAGACACAGCTTCTTACCACCTATAAAAGTATCCAGAATCCATCTGCTTGTCCAGCACTAAATAACATTCTACAGATCTGTGTTCATAGTCTGCCATTATGATCCAGTGACCAAAAACTCCTGTCTGTCCACAAACCTATCAAATCTGCTGGACAGTGTCTGTACTCGTACCATGCTGCTAATGTCTAGAACTTCTTATCACTATCCATCAGGTCAGAACCATCCCTCTCATCCTTCAAAACCATTCTGAAAGATTTCCTAGCCAAATGCTGGCTCTGTCAGGATAAGCTATATCCCTAAATGTGAACAAATACCTCTTCATACTTTACCTTTCCTTACTCTCCTTTCACTCACTTCTACTATCAATTTCTCTCAACTGTCTTTCTCTCTAAATATACCATAAGCCTGTTTTTCTCTCACTTCGTATTGCAATTCCTGTTTGTATTATACTAATGTATCTTTAATTTCTCTATGAGCTAGCTAAGATTACTCTAACTATTAAATCGTCATGCAACTTTTATCTGTTCTTAACCAATGTTTTCATAGTATGTCTAATTTGGTATAATTACTCAAACTGTATTTTTTTTGTATTATTTTATAAAATTATTATTTTTAAAATGTTTTGTAATACTTTGGAGCTTTTCTCCCTGGGTCTCTGCTGAAAATGGGCTCCTTCCCAGCTGGACTTTCCCAGTAATTACATGTCAATAAATAAAATAATACATAGTAAAATACTAGACATTTTCGAGAATGAGGCTGGGTATGTATGAGATCTTGAATATTTGCAAAAACAGCCTTCCGTCATGTTAAAAAACATATTTGTAACAAAATTTGTACATGTATCATGGACGTGTCCAGACCACTGACCAGGAGAGAAACAAAATTTATACATATAACATGGACGTGTTCAGACCACTGACCAGGAGAGAAGGACTGAATACCTAGTGCCATCTAGATCAAGGAAGAAAAATGTGTGTGTGTGTGTGTGTGTGTGTGTGTGTGTGTGTGTGTGTGTGTGTGTGTGTGTGTGTGTGTGTGTGTGTGTGTGTGTGTGTGTGTGTGTGTGTGTGTGTGTGTGTGTGTGCGCATGTTGGGGATATAGAGATAACCTTTAGAATAAGCCTCACTCACTCCATGCATTGTCATTGGACAACAAAGACAGATAATCCATATCATCTGCTTCACTGCACATCTATTTCCTCTTGTTGAAGAAAAAGTCAGGGATATCTGTATTAAATACTGCTCAAAAGTCCTTGCTTTTGCAGAATATCCCTGATTTTTCCTCATAGTTTTGCCCTTTAAAAAATTTTTTTTTTTGATTTTCTGGTAAATCACTTAAGATTACTATCAGTCAATAATGCCAAACACTAGAATTTCATACTGTTCTGAAATTGCATGTTGATGCAAACATATTGTTCAATTAATTTTTAAGTGACTTAGAGTAATATTTAAGATGGTCCCTGATTTTTGGGTCTTTGTCCCCCCCCCCCCCATTATTGTTCGCTTTGTCCAGAATTTATGAACAAGAAAGTTTCTTCACTGACAGAATTTGCATTCATTAAGAGGGTGATCAGTAGAATGACAGTCTGGAAGACCACGGTGAAAGCTCAGTGAGGGTGGCAGTGATGCCTCACATGGAAAGAAACAAGCCATATTGTGACAAGAATCATATATGGATACTGTAAGGAATAACAATGGAATCTTCTTTGGACTGAGCAATTTTGTTCTTCTGTTGTATGCTACAACTGACGACAAGCTGCCACTAGTGCCTGGGCTCTCTTAACTACCCCCAGACTTAATCTGACTCATGTTCAGGGCCAGTGAGGAGACTGAGGTGTCCAACCATAGGATCATGTTGGTACCAAGGGATTTTCTGCTTTAAGCCTGGTTTCCCATTCCCCAGTAATGCCCTATGGGTGGGCTATGGAATGGGCAGACACTTTGTGGTGGTTAGAGCTTACCATGCTGTGTGTCCCACACATATGCTCCTCCTGACCTCATTTCTAGGACAGGCAAGTCCATTCTCCCTGCCAACACCTCTGATACTGTAAGGACTAACAATAGAAATGTCCTTTGGACTGAACATTTTTGTGCTGCTACTTCTGTACCCTGCAACTGACCATCAGCTCCCACTAGTGCCTGACCTCATTCATCAGGTCTACCAGGCTCTCCTGACTACTTCCGAAGTTAATCTGACCCATGATGAAGGCCATTGAGGAGATTGAGATATCCTACCATAGTGTTGAACTGCTGCCACGGGGTTCTCTGCTTAAAGTCTTGTTTCCCATTCCCCAGTAATGCCACATGGGTGGGCTGTGGAATGGGCACTTTGTTGTGGTTAAATCTTACCACACTGTGTGTCCTACATATGTGCTCCTCTTTCCTTCCCTTCCAGGACAGGCACGCTCATCCTCACTGGCAACACCTCAGATACCCAAGCTTCACCTGCATAATATTCAGGACATGATGCTCTAGCCACATTTCTGGCATGAGAGAGCATTTTAATTCAACAAGTTAAGAACTGAAGAGGAGAGATATTTACTCTTCTTGTATCATAAATGCATAAGTAATAAAATTGAATGTGCACTGACTCCTAGTACTTATACTCAAAATGCAGGTATCATATCTGGTTAAACATTTAGAATGATGCATGAAGTTATTTATATGTACTGTGTCCCAAACTGCTTCATCAGTATGACTGAAAATACTTTTGTTTGTATGCCTTTGCACACAAACAGTCTCAGATAGTTTACTGCAATTGTTTTGTATAAAAAAGGAAATATCGGCCATTATGGAAGAGGAAATACCCCACTCTCATGAAAGATTATTTGGATTTATTTGCATTCTCATGGCCAAAACCAGAAGTGAGCAGAGAATATATTAACCTGCCACAGAGTAGAAGGTTTGTCTACACATCACAGTAATATAAGCGAGAGCAGATGATGGTTACTTAATATACTTAATCGTTATTTTTCCTGCTTAGTGCTCCAGCTGTGTATCCTGAAGATGCAATGAACAGCCTACCTACTTCTGCTCACACTAGATGGCATTATCATTGCCCCATTCATACCTGAATTTCATCATTGCATTTCAAACTGTTATACACCTAGGATGCCTTCTGTGTGGAATTGCCATGTTCTTCCTGTGCCTGTGTGGATTTTCACTGGTTGCAACTATTTTTCCCACATCCCAAAGGCATGTAATTAGGTGAGCTGATGGCCCACTAAAGTGCCAGTTGTGTGCGTGTGTATGTGAGTGTGTGTGTCTGTGTGTGCATTTGTAGGTGTGGATGTGTGTGGTTGTCATATCTTAGCTTTTTATTGCCTTTATCGTGTTACTGAAACATCAAGAAGCTGTATAATGTATGTTACAAAATATTGCTTAATAGTTTATTTGTAGCTTTTACTGCCTTTACTATATTATTGAAACATCAAGTAGCTGGTTAGGTTTATTCTAGTGAAGTCTTTACTGCTTTGACTGCTTATTTCAGCAGTGAATGGTTACAAGGAGCCTTGCATAGATCTAGTGTGTGTGGGTTTAACATTCTTGCATAGTGCCTTATATACTTGCTTATGAATTACTTGATACAATGGTGTACTGCCTTCACTGTTTATTCTAGTACAAAATAGCTTTTGCAGTTACTCTCTAAACTAGTGTGTGTTGAACATTCTTACATACTGCCTTAAGCAATTGCTTATGCTTTACTTGGTGCAACAGTGTACTGCCTTCATTATTTATTGAAGTATGAAATAGCCTTTGCAGTTTTTTATTTCTATATTAGGGTGTGTACTTAACATTCTTGCATGCCTCCTTAAGTAATTGCTTTTGCTTTACTTAGTACAATGGTGTCTGCCTTCACTGTTCATTCTGGTATGAAATAGCCTTTGCAGTTTCTTTCCATACTAGTGTGTGTTTAACATTCTTGCATACTGTATTAAGTAATTGTTTATGCTTCATTTGGAACAATGGAGAACTGCCTTCACTTTTTATGCTAGTGTGAAATAGCGTTTGCAGTTTTCTTCTTATTCTTAATTACTAACAAGGGATAACGTATTGAACTACTGCTATTTTCCTGCTACAATAGTTTGTATAAAGTATATAGTTAATAGTATAGTCCCAACATCCAGCTTGTTATATAAAATACTGGAACACATCCAAATCCATACAACCTCTTACTGGTTTACACCTTCTGGGATACAAACCACTTAAGCAAAGCTGCAGCTGGGGGTCTGGAACAATAACTTGCTCCAGACAATGGTAATTTCTTGGATGAGTCACACTGAAATACAGCTGTTTATTAATTATAATTGTCACATCTTAATCTTTTGCTTGTTCCATCTCTTATCTTTGCAGACCTTGCCTTGACAGATCCTCTGTTTCTAAATGCATCCCTAGTTATATTGTTCCAAACCTAAATAACTGCATCTTTGAACTCAGCACACACCTGCTAACTAATTGCAAGACTACTGGGATTTCCTGACAAAATTAGGTAAAGGCAGTCTACACTTTCTGGCCAAGTATTTTAGGCACTATTATTGTACACACGTTGTTTTTGGGGCTAGGTTGGGAGAATAGTTTTTACTTTTTTTTTCAAGGAGACCCACTGTGATCTGATCTTTATCAGTGAGGACATCACACACTAGGGGGCAGCACTCTCCCATATTTGTGAATAGCTAGCTACGAAAACAAAATTGCCACTGATTCTAGGGACAACCACAAAGGATTCTATAGCTATGTCAAGAATCTCAATGGCAACACCCAGATCTGCTCTGAGTTACAGCACAACGGCACGAAAATTACAGAACCAACTGATATTGCCAACATCCTGGCAGATAGGTTCAGTGCTAACTTTACCCCCCTCTCACCCCCTAAAGGGCCCATATCTATACAGGAAGAATGCAGAGTCCCTGCAATCACAACTACGCAGGTAAAAGCTGCACTCTCTAAAGCCAAAAACACAGCATCAATGGGATCGGACAATATTCCAGGCTGCGTTTTACATGGACTTTAGAATGAACTGGCTCCCCACCTAAGCACCATGTTCAATCATAGCCTCACGTCAGGCTTTGTGCCCACTGAATGTTGCACAGCAACAGTTATCCCACTCCACAAAGGGGGAGCCACCACTGATCCCAGGAACTATCGCCCTATTAGCCTGACGAGCCTGATCTGTAAGGCCATGGAACGTATCATCATGGAACTCATAACAAAGACAATGGTAACCTCCAAACTCTGGACCCCACCCATTGTGGGTTTGTGAAAGGCAGATCATGCCTCCTGAATCTGATCGACTTCTTTGAGGCAGACACCAAAGCGGTAGACGAGAGTAAGGTGGTTCACACGGCCTATCTTGACCTCGCCAAGGCTTTCAACACCATCCCCCATTCTGGAATTAACTCACAAAACTAGGTATAAATCCTTGTGTCACAAGATGGGTTGCCAATTGGCCCACTGACAGAACCCACACTGTAAAAGTTGCAGACTCCAAACCTGACTTCAAACCAGTGACAAGTGGAGTACCACAGGGTTCAGTCCTGGGACCTCTCCTGTTTGGTATCTAAGGACTTTGGCTAACGAAGTTCGCAGATGACTGCAAACTAGGAGCCATAGTCGAATCCCCAAATGATATGGACATCCTACAGAAGGGCCTCACTGAGATAGATGCCTGGTGTCAGAGCCATGGCCTCAAGCTCAGTCCCAAGAAGTGCATTGTCATCCCCTTTGGTAAAAACTCTGTACCCATGAACTACCACATAGGCAGCACATTTGATAAGAGACCTTGGGACCCAGGTGGACAGTAGTCTCTCCTTTAATAATCACATCACCACAATAGTCAGGAAATCCTTCTACGTGGTACACCTCATCACAAAAGGGTTCTCATCCAGGAAGAAAAGAGGTTACTGTTCCCCTCTACACGACACTCATTAGACCCATTATAGAGTACAATGCCCCTTTTGGAATGTACCTCACAAGACCTGCAGCAGCAGGAAAGGCCACAGAAGTACCTCACAAAGAGTATTACTGGCCTCAAACAGATGCCCTACACTGACTGTCTCAAAAAACTCCAGCTTTACTCTGTTGCATATTGCCTACTCCAAGGTGATTTCTGCCTAACATACAAAGCTATGTCAAACCCAGAGCTGTTGGACATGCTACACCTAACGAAATCCCAATCCCTCTGATCTACATGCTCTAGGGACCTAAACCTTGTCACCATAATAAACAGGACATACTGGAGGGATAGATTCCTGTCCCAGAGACTTCCCATACTCTGGAACAAGCTACCCATCTATGTCAGGCAAAGTTCATTAGCACTCTTCAAAAAAAATCTTGATGAGTGGATAGTAAATAGGAAATACATCCCAGGGACCACTTCTGTGGCTCTGCTCGACAGGAGCACAGGAAAATAACTTTCTTGGGTGGCGTAAGCCAGGGAACCTTGTTGGCTAGGCTTACTTAGGCCCTTGGGCCAATAGCCTAGTACCTACCTATGAACCTATGAACCTATAACTGCATCTTCTTAAATGTAAATGGTGTGCACAATTTTTGTTTAAAATTTTGAAAATGATATGTTCGAGTGTTCACTTACCCAAACCAAAATGCCAAAAAGAACAATTTGCGCACACTCACATTTGCAAACAAGTCACTTTAAGAAAGCTGACACTCAGGAATGTCAACTTTCACTGAAACCACCTGCACTTCCAGATTTCTCTTACGAACGTTTGCAGGGGGGGCAAGCACCCCTGCACCCCCTCCCTATGGGGGGCAAGCCCCCCACACCCCCTGCTACTTATATATACAAACTCCGAGATCACACTACAGTGACGGAGAGGGTACATTTCCTGATTCCCACTTTAGTGCAATCTCCACGCAGAAGGCCAGATTCACAACAGCAAATGCTACTGTGCATTTGCTGTTGTGAATTCAACTTTTTTTCACTAAAATAAAACTGTGAAAACTGCCTTTCGCACATGTCATGTCTCACAGATGACCAACAACATTTTAAAGGTCAACCATGTGCACATGTACAGAGTGCATAGTCAACATTACCTACCTCATATCCAGTAAAAAAAACTGGCCAATACTTCTGTATAAATGCATAACTTAGCATTTAACCTAATGTATCACAATAATAAAACATAGTCTTAATAGCTACAATTTGATCCTTCAGTTTTCCCTCTCACCCTCTTCCTTTCATGTCACACTCAAAGGGAAAGTTCAGACATCTTTAACTCAATGGAATAAACTCTGGCTAACAGTACTGTTAAGCACCACACCCTTTAATAGCTGCCATGTGAATATTAAGCTTCCCCCTCCCACCCTCTGCCTCCCCATTACACTCAAAGGGAAAGTTTAAAACCCTTAACTGAAAGGAACAAACTCTAGCTAAAAATATTACACTTTGTTATTAAGCACTATACCCTTCAAATCTGCTGTGCTTTAGACTTTTATATAGCTGTGTACAATAGCTGGGTTGAAGTACTGACCTGCTGATTGTTTCTTTTGGGAATGCCAAAAATTCTCAGCAGGTGTATCTGGCTCCGCTACCCTACCCCCAGTTTCTCTCCACCCCTCTGTACTCTACATTTATTCTGTACCATACCCCACCCCCTAACAGATTTGACCAATCAACATCATAACAGTACAAAACTCGTCCCACACAATATAATTACCTAATCTCTTATCATCTCAGCCTCTCTCTCATCCATCAGAGCCAAACCCTACCAGATCTAACCACTCACTGGCAAGACAGAGTTAAAAACTCCTCCCCACAACATATTACATAATCTCTTAATCATCTCATCTTCTTTCTCTACATCCCAGGTAACCACTATCCTTTTACTCCACCTCAGTTTTTCATTTTTCCATCTACTTTTCCATCTAAAATACTTTTTCCTAAACTCTAGTCATCTACCACCTGTTTCCTGTTCAGTAACTCTTGTAAACAGAATGCTGCTCCATTTAATTATGGTCCCATATTCTAGTACTTAACATACTATCACTTTCCCTTAAACTACACTACCACAATCCCAACCTCCAGCCTCCTACTTAACCTAGATAACTATAATAACTATTTTATCTCCTAGCCTCTTCAGTCTCTCCACTAGTCTCTGTCTTAAATACAGAGTACTTTACTGTGATCACCCCTCCCTCAAAACAAAACATCTGCTCAGACCCACCCTTAAGAATTATTCCAAATGTTTCTTTGGAACTCAAAGATTCAATTGTGTGGGGACATTCAGAAAAACCCTAGCCTTACTAATCTAAACACAAACTTCAACAACACCAATTCCTGCAAGCACCATAACAGCCCAGATAATGCCACTCCTTCAGTTATAAGCCATCTCTCCTCTAATGCATCCTTTACTGATTATATAATGACATTTCCACCCAATCCAATTTCCATTCACAGACATGCCATATTCTCACTCTGTCAAGCACAAGTCCTGCCAAAAAACTAAGTCTGGTAACATTAAATCTTCATAGTATTTGTGATAAAATTATAGATATACATGCCTGGAGATCAGTATATTCCCCAAATAGCTTAGCCATCACTGAAACATGGCTTAAATCTAATATGAAAAATACATAAATGCTACCTCCAGGCTGTAACATTATGAGAACTGACTGAATCCATGAAAAAGGAGGCAGAATTGCCCTACTTTACCCCATCTCCTATAACCTCTCCTCCTATTCCAACTTTATCCCCAAATTTCACTCAGACGGAAATACTCATAACACTTGTAAAACTAAACTCCAAAAAAAAAAACTCTCTGTATTATTATACTTATTGTACTTTATATCCCCCTAGAAACAGCATACCCATACTTGAAGAATTTTTCTCCTGGGTATCTAGTACTATTACTTACAAAAAAAAATTATTCTGGTTGATGTCAATATTGAGTGCAAAATGTAACCTCTGACAGTCCCTCATCCTGTATGAATCTATTTGGTTTGACTCAACTAATCACAACACCCACTAGATACATTAAAAGCAGTAAGGGCACAATTCTTAATTGGATTTTAGTCTCAGACCCCAGTAAATATACTTCTCCCTGCATACACACAGACTTACCAGACTTCAACCCAATACCCACCAACTTAACCAAACAGGAATCTCACAAAATTTAAGACTTATTCAGCAGTATCCTAATGTCCTTCAACTGATCTGTACTAAAAGTTCTCCCATTAGATGATACAATTACAACTTTTAATATCTTTTTGAAATACCCTAAATAATCTTGCTCCTCTAAGTATAAAAAGATTTTTTTTTATTTTATTTTATTTATTTTACATTTGTTAACTGGGAAAGTCCGACTAGATTTTGCTCCATTTTCAGCGGAGGCCCAGGGAGAAAAGCTCCGTAGTTGCATACATGAAGACAGTGTGACTTTGACAATTATATACTTATGTAAAAGAACAGATTCATACTTTGACACTTGTATGCTTTGTATCGAAACATTTACAGAAAGGTATTCTGGTTATGCCAGAATATATAATAGGGTTGAGAATTATCAACTTTTATGCATGAACATGGTAAATTTAGTTGTACATAGATGTGTAAGTTCTCTTGCAGTTCAGCAGTACACTAATCTAACATCTGAATCAGCTGAGGTATAGGAGCTATGGTTGTGGTAGTTCCAGCATGAAGCCTGGTTTTAAGAGATACATGGTAAATCGTGAAGGGGTAAGTCAGGGTTGGTACAAGGGCATAGCCAATGTATTTTTAAGTGTTTTTTAACAGATGTTTTGAATTGAATTAAATAGGGGATTGCAGTGAGTTCAGCAGGAAGTGTGTTCCAGACTTTGCCAACATAGTTAGTAAATAGAGAGTCACCAGCTAAATTGTTGGCTTTAACAGTTTAACAAACTTGCTTCTTGTTACAATCACATAGCTAGATTTGCCACAAATTCCACCTTTAGAACGCACCACTGCACTAACTTGAAGCAACTAGGGTGGTTAGAGTTTTCCAGCCAACTCCATTTCAACCAACTCAAAATGGCTCACCAGATACTGTATCACCCAGAGAAAACACCAGCTCTGAAAAACATCATTCACCCCTATATTAACCTGCAATCTTTACGCTCCTCCAATAAGATCTTAGCTCAAACTACCAAAGCCAATAATTCTGCTGGGGATTCTCTATTCTCAAACTCGACCATGCTCACCTCAGAACCCTCACTCCTACAAAAAAGCTTAAACCCCATCTCAATACTCTCTATGTCCCTGTTCCAAACCTGATTAACCACTATCATTTACCCTTCTCTTACCTCACTATCCTTAATTTGTAACTGACCTATGTTTTTTTTTATATGCTGCTGTTTTTTTTTTTTTTCCCCAAGATGTGATGTATCTTTATATTGTATTTAGAACTCAACTATCTTCCTTTTTTTGCATTAACAATGTTCATATGTCTGTTATGTACTTGGAGCTTTTCTCCCCGGGCCTCTGCTGAAAATGGACATGTTTCCAGTCGGACTCTCCCGGTTAACAAATGTAAAATAAAATAAATAAAATAAATAAATAAGTTTGAACTAGCATTCTATCAGAGGAGCAGAGAGTTTTTAGGATGCTGTATGGTATGATGATATTTTCAAGTATGAGAGTTATTTCTGGTTGATAGAGAATTTTGTGTGCAAATAATAGTTGATTATACTGAATTTGACAGGGTAGTTCTAGCCAGCCTAGAGCTAAAAGGTTCAGACAGTGGTGTTGTCTATATGGTGAACCTGTGGCAAATCTGGCAATGTTATTGTTGCAGCAAGTGAGTTTATTTAGGTCGGATTTACTTAGATTTGTAAGGATCGGAGAGGCATATAGCAGGGTAGAAAGTAAATGTGTTTGGGCAATTACTGTCCTAGCAGATGGGGTAAGGAATTGTTCAATCTTATATAAAGAGTCAAGTTTCTTATTTACTGTCTTAATAGTTTGGTCGATGTGAGCATCAAACTTGAGATTGTTGTCGATTAATACACCTAGTAGCTTAGTAATAGGTTCAGCTTTGTTTTATTTGGGTTTAACAGGAGCCACCGTTGGGTGAGCCAGTTTTCCATCTTATTGAAGGTGCTTTGTCATAATTTCTGTAAATTTGTTGGAGAGGTAGCAGAACAGATAAGGGTAGAGTCATCTGCATACTGAATACAAGTTGCTTTTTGGATGACTGTATTCAAATCATTAATGAAAATGGAGAAAAGGAGTGGCCCTAATATGGACCCCTGAGAGACTCCAAGGGTGAATGGTAATAGAGTGGATAGATTCCCCTTCCATAATACAGCTTGTTGTCTGCCACTTAGATAGGACTGAAACCAGAGAATTGTTTGGTTATCTAGTGCAAGTGTTTTTAGTGTACATAGTAATAACTGGTGGTTTACCATGTCGAACGCCTTGGAAAGGCCTAAGAAAAGGGCAGAGGAGAGTTTGTTGTTATTTTGATTTACTGTATGAAAAAATGAAAGGAGGGCTGAGGTTGTACTATAGTATGGTCTGAAACCATGCTGGGTGGAAGCTAGAAGATTGTTCAGATTGAGATAGGGTAGGAGTTGTTTATGGATACATTTTTCCATATTTTTGCTAAGGGTGACAGTATGGCTATCAGTCTATAGTTTGAGATTTTGGTGGAAGTACCCTCTTTATGAAGAGGAATAATGTGGGAGATCTTCCATATGGAGGGGATATAGGCTTCGACAATAGTTCTATTGATTGGTATTGAGATGGGGTATGCTATCTCATCTGCAGCTTTCTGAAGATACTGTGCTGGGAGGAGTTGGATGAAAGGGGGAGTAGTAGGTCCTTAAAGCTCTTTGGTGGGCATTAGTTTCTTAATTAGTGACTTGATAAGTGATGTTGGTATTGGTTGAAAGCTGAAAGACAGATGTGATTTTGGTGTGGGATTGACAGTACTTGGGCTATTGGGGACCAGGTTGTTGGTGAGGGATTGAATAGTTTCAGTGAAGAAGGCATTAAAGGTGTTTGCCACATTTTCTGGAGGTTTATGAAGTGTAGTTAAGGGGGTAGGTGTAGTGTAATGTCCTGGGTGGAGGACGTTATTCAAAGTAGACCAGAATTTGTGCGGGTGATTTTGGTGTTTCTGTTGCAGGAGACAGTAATAGTTTTTTTTTTGTAGGAACCTGGGTGGGAATTCCCAGATATGCTCATAATTAGTCCAAATGACAAAAATACACCAATAACATCACATCACAAACATCTAGCTGACACAGGGTTCGAAATCCTTCTCCCTCCCCCCCTCCCAACTCCTAATCGAAGGTCTAGCAGAGTGCTGCCAGATGCTCAGTCAGATGGGTAAGCAGAGCCTTCCAAAGCAAGAAACACAGCATCAATGGGACTGTGACGCATGTCGGGGCCAAGGCATGAAACCGAGAAGAGCTAAACCCAAACCTAAAACTACTGTAAACCCAAAAGCCATCTACACCTTATCACAGGTGTACTACGAGTGGTGATAGCGCAACGCCCAACAGTGGTCCCTCCCCAGGGAGTTGGTGCCTCAACCTGTGCCTGGACTATAGCCCTGGATACTATTCACTAGCTGGTAGACAAATCTGGACCTTATATAAAGCTATATAAACCTGAATACACTGGATCCTACACAGTTCAGACACTACCCAGTGATCCTAGTTAGCCTTTGTTAAGGGCTCTTTGAACTTTGGAGGACACTGGCCAGGCCATTTTGAAACAAGTTACCAAGGCTATTGGAAGGCAAAACCTACCACAGCCTACCTGGACATTACCAAAGCCTTTTGCATAGATATAAGCACCAATAGTAAAATATATGTCTCACACACCTTAAATATTATAAACCCCTGTGTCTAGAGAAGCTGCAAGGGTGGAAGCCATGGGGAAGACAATGTCCAAGAATAGATGGAGCCATGTCAGACTCCAAAGAGGAGTTACAGCCCTATGGCCCTTCAAGGCCAACACCTATACAGGACATTCGGGTATATATTTCAGGGACTGTAGCTGACGCTGATTTGGAGACTCTCCAGCCGACATGACTGCTCCAGACTCTCCACTAATCTTTATAGCAATCCAAAGCAGAGCCCACAGCTCAAGCAGAGAAACCAAAAGTGTAGAAGTCCAAATGCCAAAAAGTGTGATGCCAAAGCAAAACAAAAGTGCCCTGAAAAACCACATGTCTGGTAATCCATTAAAAATTGAAGAAGAAATTAGTAAATAGGGAAAAGGGACCCCAATACAGAAGTTGATGGACAAACCTGGGATACCACCTTGATAGCAAAAAAAGATTTGAACATCACGTACAAATCATTTAGAAAACATTTCCATCCTCCAGGGGGAGTCCTAAAGGGATTCATCCTCATCAGGATCATTTATCTCTTTACTCATCCCTCATCCCTCCCACAATTGTATACAACCACACACACACACCATAAAACCAGAGACCTGCCAGGATGGGAAAGACAAGAGAGGATCCTCACCAAGAGGGATCCATAAGCTCAAACAGAAGCCATATGGCCTCCCAGCAAGAACATCAGCTCTGCTCAGTGGCATAATATGTGCTGTGCCTGATCTTATGCCTCCAACCCAAAGCCATGTCCAACCCGAATTAATGGACATGTTGCACTAGAAATAAATGCAGCCATAATGAGGGACGCTACAGCAGGGACTTGGAACCCAGAGGCTCTGGAAAATAAATATGACATAGGGGAGGGCAGGATTCATAACCCAAACTCTCCCTCACTCTGGAATAAAATCTTGGTCCAGGTTAGGAGATCAAGGTCATTGACTCTGGAAGTCAGAAATAGGGAGTGGTGAGGTGGACTAACAAGGTTGGGTTACAATTCACTCTTAGACACTAATTAGAAGGGCACACAAAATACTACACTTTGAAAAAAGCCAAAGCAAATGGTGAAGAATATGGGTGGCTAAACACATACACACCTAGTGCCCTATCGTTATGGACTTTTTTGTATCATTCCTAAGTTGTTTATATAAAAGTTGGTCCTTTGGGATTTGGTGGTCCTCCATGAGGCCCAGGCTTTATTCCTTCTTATGATTTTTTGTCTGATATCTTTTGATAATCGTGGTGCTACTTTTTTATTGGTTCTGACTGTTCTAGTAGGAGCATGCTTGTCAAGGTTAGCAAGAAACTTAGAGTTAAAGGAAGCAACTGCTTTATCTAGAGGGAGGTGTCTTAGGTGAGTCCAGTCACATGACTTGAGCTAACTTTGGAAATTAGCTTGAATAAAGTTCTCATTGCTCCTTATAGTTTTGAAGGTGGGTAGCTGAGGGATGTCACTTTTCTGCCTAAGTATATAGGTGAGGTAGTGATCACTTATATCCTCGGGTTGTGTGCCTGTTTTATACATGTGGGGGTGGTTGTTTATGAGACTCCAATCTAAAATACTTTCTTTGTTATGGGGCTTACTGATTCTGGTGGGAGAGGATATGAGCTGGGTAAAGTTATACAAATTTAAGTGGGTGATATGGGAGTCTGAGGAACAGGTGTTCCAGCCGATGTTAAAGTCTCTGAGCACTATGGTTTCTTGTGGACAATTTATGGATAGCCGTTAGAGGATGTCCTCCAGGTATTTGTATTGTTACCTGGAGGAATATAAATGCAAACAATATTTATAGATTTATGCTTGTTAATTTGCAGTTTTGAAATAAGTATTTCTGCATTATTTATACATACGGGAGCATGTGGAGGACTAGATATGGTTACATCTATTGTGGATTTGTACAAAACGGCTCCTCCTCCTCCTTTCCTAGACGTGCGGTCTAGTCTTAATATATTATAACCTGGGGGTATGAATTCATTGTCAGTAGTGGTAGGTCTGAGCCAGGTTTCAGTTAGGCAAAGTATATCAGTGGAGTGTATGGCCATGAGGGCATGCACATAGTGGATTTTGTTATTTAAGCTTTGTATATTTAGATGACAGAGTAGGAGTGAGTTGGAAGATTTGTTTAAGCTTTTCAGGTTAGTAGGGGTAGTATTTATGGGGAAGGTTTCTTTTGGTGGGCTTGGGCCTGGATTAGGGTGTATGTCCCCATCCCTTAGGAGGTTTTGTTGTAATCTGAGAATGAGTTTTTGGAGTTTAAATAATACTTTTTGATAGTGTCTGCTTTTGTGGTTAATATATTTGTTTCTAATTGGATAATGTGTTTTTATATTTATGGAGTTGGATGAAAGGGGGGGTGGTAGGTCCTTAAAGCTCTTTGATGGATTTGGGGTGCTAGTTTGGGACCTTGGGTAGTGAGCGCCTAGGAGGACCTGTTGTTCATATGCTGTGAGAAGATAGGTGATTATCAATAGTGATATGAGACAGTAGGAAGGCTTTAATTTGGGAGGTAAAGTTGGGGTTTGTGGAGGCATTTTTAGAGGTTTTTAAGTAAAGCCTGCTGAGTATTGGAGAAGGAGGGCATCTTCCTAGTTTAGGGTAAGAGATAGAGAGGTGGATAGAGTTACAGTTTGGGTCACATGCTTGAGTAAGGTAATGCTGATTGGTTCAGAGAAGAGGGGTGTGGCTGGCTGGTTATAAATTTAGCAGTAGTGGGGTTGGGTGGAATTTGGGGGCAGAGTGGGGGGGCGGAGCCAGCCCGAGCATAGTGAGGCTGTGCGTAGCTGGGCTAAACCAGACCACAGGATTCTTAAGGTCTGTAAACTACAAATCTATATTTTTCCAGTGCGTTTTCTACTGTTATTGTATTATTTCTGATCACAGTAGATCAGTAAGATAAAGAGGTAGTTGTTAGGAGGGTCTGTTTTTCTGTTAGGCTGAAAATGGTTATGTTAGGTTATACTATGTTCCAATTAGCAGCTTGTTTGTGCTAGGTATTGTATTCAGGCCATTTTTTGTCTTAAATCCCTAGGCTAGTTAAATGTGCTGTAGACCCAGTCCAGCTAAACGCATTGTACAGGTTTTGGCAATTTTTTAAATAAATATAAACCTTTGCAGTCTTTTTATGTAGTGAGGGACAGAGCAGGCATGGTTTTCTTGGTGGTATCAGTCAAAAGGGTTTCACTCCAGCACAATTGAGCCATTTGTGGTAAGGACAGGTGGGGTGGAAAGACCTTTGCAGTCTTTGTCTGTCACGAGGGACAGACCAGGTATGGTTTTCTTGGTGGTATCAGTCAGTAGGGTTTCACTCCAGCACAATTGAGCCATTCATGGTAAGGACAGGTGGGGTGGAAAGACCACGTTTGCAGAAATAATCAGCCGACTGGGTCCGTAGGCACTAGGGGGTGCCTATGGACCCCTGTAGGCACCCCCTAGGGGGAAAACACACCTCTGACTATCCAACCTCATCAAAAACATTATGCATGCCAGAGACAAGGCTTAGAGGGAGTGGTTAAATAAACAATAAACTTTCAGTGATACAGAGAACTTCATAATCAAGCTAAAAAGCAAATATACAGAGATAAGCAACAATACTATGACCAACTACAACTTAATCATAATAATTATCCAAAAGATTCTGGTCCTGTATTCACACACTACTCAATCTTGGCTCAAAAAAGATCTGTAACCTTCTCAAACCTAATCCCCCCTTGAAATAGCAACTACATTTAATAGATACTTTACAGAGAGCATTGCTGCCCCCACCAACAGCACATCACCCTCACCTACACAAACCCATAACATATTAACAACTGCCCCCTCCACTACCACATTAACCTCTAAAAAATATGAATCCAAACAATCTTTAACCACAAATACTAACAACTTTAGCTTAAAGCCTGTAACAATATCTACTATAAAAAATTATTTGTAAACTTAAACCTTGTTCCACAGCTGCCAACACTCTCCCACCTGAATAACTCAAGATGGCAACAGAAGTGATGTGTTACCCAGTACCTATTTTAATCAACAGAACCATACAGGAATCCTGTGTCCCAGCTATTTGGAAAATATCACATGTCTACAGCAGTCGCTAACTTTTGTCCCATTGCAGTTCTCTCCCTTGTCTCAAAAAATCCTAGAAAAATATATTCGCGATCAACTTCTTCATCATATCCTCTGAGTACAGCTCTTAATCAGCACTCACCATTGATTCTGCCCAGGACATAGTACAATGACTGCACTGTTATCCTTTTTAGATAATATAAACAAGAAAAGGGACTCTTGCAAACTTATCTCTTCCATGTTTCTAGATCAGTCCAAAGCCTTTGATACCATGTCACATAGCAAACTCCTTTGGCAACTGCCCCATCTGGGGCAATCTCTTCCTTCATTTTAGTGGTTTAAAAGCTACCTATCTGATAGACAGCAAACTATTAGATGACAACATACTTTCTCTCCTTATCTCCCCATTACCACCGGTATACCCCAATACTCAATTCTTGGTCCACTTCTCTCCCACATTTCCCTTAATGACCTCTATACCTCTTCTAGGGAAGCAACACGTATACAATATGCTGATGATTTGACACTAATATGCTCATCTGGCACTCTGGTGCAGCTTCTTGAAATCACACAAGAAGCCTTTATTTTTTTTCAAAACTGGCTTCACAATGCCTAATTATTGCTCAACCCCCCCCCCCAAAAAAAAAACAAAAATACTCCAATTCCTCCCCAAAGCACATTTGAAGGACAAACCCAGCTTCAAAATCTTCTCATTTAATACAGAGATAGAAATTGTATCCCATACAAAACTACTTAGGGTGACAATTGCTGAGAACCACAGATTTGAACTCCACAGTCAAAATAATATTAAATAAAATCACCAGAAACTTGGCATGCTTCATAGCAGTGGCAGCTGGTGACTTCAAATCAAAGGGGGAAGCTGCAGGAGATAGTTGAATGGGTGGGTCCAACAGGAAGGGGTATGACCAACTAGAAAGGGGTGGGGCTATGCTCAAAACCACAAAAACTAGGACTTTAAATATGCTGCCCTGGGTGTCAAACTGTCATGAGAGTCCAATCAAGACAAAATGAAGTGTAGAAGAAAAAAAATATTTCAATGCATTGACTACATGACAGCTTACTTAATATCTAGATGGAAACAAAAAGGTTGTGAGGCATTAAAAAATAAATAACTTTTTAAATACATTACTGGAATGCCAGCCAAAATCACATATAAAAAAAACAAGCAGCACTCAACTCAAACCACTTCTCCTTGCACTGCAGTTCTAATTATAATTTATATTCACCTTTATAAAAGTACCAAGTAACATGATGAAAGTAGCAATCTCTGTGATACCCCCGCTTGTAAAAATGTTTCTTATCCAAAAAAGACCTGCTGCCTGACAACTATCTACTTGTTCCATGGGGAAAACATGATCAAAGTAATAAAATGAACAGCAAACAAGAAACAAGCTCAATATTTGCTTAAAGGATTACTGCACAGGTTATGGACCACACATGATAGATAGGCATTCTGTTTAGTTTACTGGTAAAGCCTGCAAAGATGACTGCTAGTCTCCAACAAATGTAGTGAGCTTCTGAAAATACTGTAATCCTGTCCTTTATTACAAACACTTTCATATGCATTTCAAATCTCTGCATGGCAACAACAAAAAGGCTTTCAATGTTGGTAATTCTTTAGCAGTATGCTTATTAAAGCTTACTTGCATCTTACAATGTCAGACAGGCTTACCTGATGGTTATTAAAGCATTGCTACTTAAACACAGAGCAACAGGCACTGCAACATGCATTTTCTGAATAATAAGATGCATAAATCAACAGTATAAAAATATGGCAGTAAACCAGAACATTCTACAAAATCAAGGACAGATGAAAAGCCACTGTAGTACTTGTGTCTACCTTGGATGGGGGATGCTCTGCACACTGCATAACTGCTCCTTACCTTGTGTTTAGACATCCAGAGTCACTACATGGGGGAGTGGGGTGCAACAAGTATGTCACAATTTAAAATGTCTCTGGCTGATGGTGATGGCCCTGACACATTTGTCATGCCTCTCAACCTCAGAGCAAGAAATCTGGACAAAGCCATAAACAGAAGTGGGACAAAGGCCCAAAAATAAGGACAATTTTTAAATATTGCTCTTATAAACTTAGAAAGATAATAGAATATTAGGTCTTGCATTAGTAAAAAAATTCTGAAGGGTATGAAATCTGAAAGTCAAATGTATGTCATTATTTTCTAACATCAATCTTTAATGATTCGCCACTAATTTTCCAGGAAACCACAATTTTATGAAAAATGGACCAAAAATGTGACGCAAAAATATAAAATAGCCACACAATACAGCTAGGAACCTGTCAAAGAAGGGACACTTTTTTAATATTAGTACTGTTAAGTTGATCAGCTGACAAAATAAGAGAATCTACAGGCATTTCTGAAAGAAAAGTAATCGACAACTCTGATCATTACAATTATTTATTATTTGTATACACTCCACATTTTCTTCCAAAATTGCCATTTTGTGGAGGGATTACAAGGGGGAGAGCAACATTTTGTGCCAAAGTCAGGGACAGTTGAGAGGTTTGGATATATCTAATTCTATAAAGCGATTTATTTACACGTACCTCTCAACATCTTAATGCAGAAAATCTGGACAATGCCAAATACATTGGGGGAACATACAGACAGTACTAAAAATTGCTCTTGTATAAACTTAAACAGTTGGTAGAATAACAGGTCTTGCTTTAGCATGCATTTTTCTGAAGGGTATGAAGTTTGCAACTCAATGTCTGTCATTATTTAGTGACTTAATTCCTAAATGATTTGCCAGAAAACCACAAATTTTATGAGGAACAAACCAAAAATAAGAAGCAAAAATCTATTCATTCTGTGAAAATCTGGACAGTTGAGAGGTACAGTTCAGCCAGGGCTGTCTTTGAGTTTGCTGCCCTTCCCCCCCTCACAAAATCATGGTCGAATGGGGCGTCCCCCTGCAGCCATTCCAAAGTCCCATTACTTGGCTATTTCACCCCATTTACCATAAACACTGTAATGTGCATACTGCTTTACTTCTACGAAGATTTGAATTGCATTTAAAAGTTTTATTTTACATTTTACAAACACTAATATACATCTGCTAAACAAAGCAATGCAGTCTCACAATGAAAATAGACTTACCATTAAAACTTATCTGCCTTTGAAACTCATATTCATTGAAACAGCATTGAAACAGCATTGAAACCCCACATTCAAAGAAAATACATCTGGTCAGTGGAAGATAAAGATTAACTTTGGGCTAATTTCAAATCATAGGCCCCTTGCACACAAAACATACACATGTTCTGTGATACACCTTCCTGACTGCATTAAATTATATCCCTTGTATAATACAGTACAGTTGTTAGAGGGCATTGCATGTTTATTGTTTTGAACATTTTTCCAGTAAACAATGAAACAAAATGCATATACCTATAATGACAAAACTGTCCAATTCAGAACATTTCAATCATAAAAGTCTACTCAAAGTTCTACAATCCACCAGTATCAGTAAATATGCTCAATCTCTGCAGAAGTAAAAGTCATCTAAATAATTCCTCATTAAAGACATCTATAACTAATGAGGTTGCTGCTAGCAAACAACTTTATATTTCATTGTTTCATCTACAAATAAAGTGCCTGTTGCCCTTGAGGAATAAATTGCCCATGTTACATTAAAAATGATAAGCTAGTAATATTGCAATAGGGAATGGATGGCAAACTGATAACAGGTTCATAGTTACTGGGTATCTCTGCCAAAGAGGACATTCTCAGGACTGCAGCATCCACCACATTTAAAAGTAAAACAGCACAGTACAGTATCAGCAATGCATTTACACAGAGTAGGAGTAGAACCCACAGCGTTCTACAACAAAAGCAAATACACTACCTGTTGTGCTATTGACAATGCAAGCAGACTCACCATAAGCAGCACTAAACGTATCTTCCCCTGAAGCTCTTAGCTCCTTGTAAAATCCAATCGACACTCAACTGTATCTCTCAACTTTCCTGCACATGAGCACAAGAAATCTGGAAAAAGCCAAAATGTATAGGGTGGGAACAAAAGCACAAAAAACAGGGACACATTGTAAACATTCCCTGTATAATCTTGGAAAGTTGCTAAAATAAAATGCTGTGTTACCACCATGCATTTCACTACCAAGTCTTGAACCCAGGACCCTGTGCACTACAGTCAGAGCAGCATACCATTACGCCAGATCAATTGCTTCTTGAAAGTCAGGAAGAATGAAACTTAAATGACTATCATTCAGTGAATTCAGTTCTCACCATAGCTCTCAACCTCTTAACACAAAACACCTGCACAAAGCCAATAATGGGGGAATACAGCCCCTAAACATATTGGCTGTTTGGACAGATTTTCCATCTCTCTCAACTTTCTGGTTTAAAAGCCCGCATTTGCTCTTGTTTCCCACCTTTCCTGTAACTAGTCTAGTCCAGATACAGACTTGCTGTATCCAGGACTGTTTGTAAGCTTCTGAGTGGTGTCAGAGTCTGCTCTTCAATTTTTCCCTTAGATCTGCTAGATCTCTGCTCTCCTGCACTTTTACCAGTTTATTAGTCTAGCACTTTACCAGACATCTTGTAGCAATTATAGTAGCACACAAGTGCTACCAGCACTACACGTTCTACAAGGAAACAGATCTAGTACCTATTATCAATGCCCACCCCTCCAGGCATGTCTAAAGGTCAGTTCCCTGTGCTTTCTCCTGTTAATCTAGTGAACATGGACATCCTAAGGCAATGTAGAAACTGCCTCATGTACACCAACAACCCTCTCCTCTTACTTTCCAACACTCAGACTTGCGAAAGATGCACTTATATATCCAAATTGGAAGCCACACACTCTCCAGCCAAGACTGAAATAGCTGGTCAAGAGGAGAAAGTCAACACTTGCACCACACCACATGGAACACATAGCCCTCTGGAACACACACCAGCACTGCCTTCACATAAAAACATAAACTACACCCACCTTCGTGGAGGGTCTCAATAAAAAATCTACCCAAGCAGCAGAGTCCTCCAAGGCAGAAACGCACTCAACCACCACAACACAACACTAATCGTGAGACACATAACTCTCCTAAACAGTGTGCCACTCAACCAAAGCCCCTAAGGCAAAACAGCATGCCCAACACACTAGTCATAGGTGACTCAATAGTGAGGCACACTGATGTCCCACTCACTATGTTGAATAAGTAGAAAGTAACAGTCAGCTGCCTGTCAGGTGCCAGGATCCGACACATAACACATGCACTCAGGTCGCTCAACAACAGGTACAAATATGACTCTGTCATTGTACATGTTGGTGTGAATGACCTGAGATGTACCTCCCTAGACAACATGAAAAGAGACACGGAGGACCTCACGGATTATGCAGCCCAGGCGAATATGACCCTAGTCCTGAGCAGCATCCTATCATCACCCAGAATGATACCACAGTACAAGCAGAAAATGATTAATTTCAACAATTGGCTAAGTTTCTGGTGTCATTCTAAGGGGATCCAGTATCTGTATGCCTAGGATGACATGACAGACAGACCGCAATGCTTTGCCAGACATGTCCTGCATCTGTCACCCCTAGGCTTCTGGATACTGGCCAAGGCTCTTGCCACCCCTATAGTGCCTTTTTTAGGCAGTGTTCCAAAGACTAAATTACCAATTATAAAACAAATGCAATCTGAGGGTCATGTTGCTCAATGCTAGAAGTCTAAATCTCAAAATGCACTCACTCGAGACACTCAAAATGGAGAACACTGACATTTGTGCTGTAACAGAGACCTAGTTAAAGGCAGCAGAAAGCACCCCTGCAATACCAGGCTATAACTCATTCCACACCTTTCGGCCTCAGAACTTGGACCAAAGCTCCAAAGGCAGTGGTGTTTCTATATTCATAAAGGATGTACACACCTCCAGACTGGTAGCCCAACATAACGCATCAGAGTTACTTCAGGTGCAGCTAACATTGGGTAAGACAGCGATTCAGGTTGTAGCCTGCTATAGGTCCCCAACCATGTCCCAAGACTCACACTCCATGTTCCTAAGCAACCTGCAGAATATTAGGGTCCAACCTAACACTCTCTTACTAAGTGACTTAAACTACCCCTCCATTAACTGGGTAAACTACTCATGTACCAATACACTTGCCCAACGTTTCCTGGAGTTCATTAATTCCAATGCTCTGGAGCAGCACATTTCTACCCCCACTAGAGGTAGCAACATCCTTGACCTGGTCATTACTAACATGGGCGACCATTGCTCTACACCAATAGTCAGCTCCTCCCTGGTTAGATCCGACCACAAACTAATCGTCTTGCAAATCCACATCCCTCCCACCTCCCCAACAAAAGTAACCACCATGGAAAAACTTCACCAAAGCTAACTTTGGGATCCTAAAAACAGAGGTGGCTAACTTCACAGCACCCATGCAAATGTTGAATAGTTGCGTGACCACAGAATCATACACCAATGCACTGTACGAACACGTACACAAATGCATGGATCTCGCCATACCCACTAGAACCAAGACATTCTCCTCCAAAAAAAGGAAGCCAATCTGGTGGTCCCCTGTCATAAACAAACTCTACAACAGAAGGAGGAAACTGATGCGGAATAAGGTGATGTCCCAAGACTGGAAAGACTCCCTTATTTGCCTCAACAAAAAGTTGAGATCCCTCATCAAATCCTCTAAAGCTAGGTATGAAAACAGAATTGCAGCAGATAGTAAAGACAACCACAAGGCCTTCTATAGTTATGCAAAGAATCTCTACGGCAATACCCAGACTTGCTCTGAGCTACTGCACAATGGTACCTCCTATACTGAGCCAACAGATATTGCCAGTATACTGGCCGACAGATTCAGTGCCAACTTTACCTCTCCCCCACCCAAAGGACCAATCACATTACCAGTAGATTGCCAGCCACCCAGAATTACTGCTGCACAGGTTAAAACAGCACTGTCCAAGACCAAGAATACAGCTTCTATGGGACCTGATAATATCCCTGCCTGTGCTCTACATGAACTACAGAGTGAACAGGCATCTCACCTGTGTGCCTTATTCAAACACAGCCTCACCTCAGGCTTTGTCCCTGCTGAATGGCGCACTGCTACAGTCATCCCTCTCCACAAAGGAGGAGCAACTACAGACCCTGGGAACTATCGCCCCATTAGCCTGATGAGTCTGATATGCAAAGCTATGGAACGCATCATCATGGACCTAATAAACAAGGATATAGGGAATCTCCAAACTCTGGATCCCACACAGTTTGGTTTTGTGAAGAGTAGAACATGCCTGCTCAACTTGGTCGACTTCTTTGAGTCAGTCACCAGAGCTGTGGATGAAGGCAAGGTGGTTCATACAGCCTACCTTGATCTGGCCAAGGCTTTTGATACCATTCCCCACTCAAGAATCATAGAAAAATGCACTAAGCTTGACATCAACCCCTATATCACTAGGTGGGTTGCAAACTGGCTCATAGATAGAACCCACAGTGTGAAAGTAGATGACTCCAAGTTAGACTGCCGATTAATTACGAGTGGAGTCCCACAGGGTTCAATCCTGGGTCCTCTCCTGTTTGGTATCTACTTCTCTGAAGTCCAGGCCAACACGAAGGGACTCTGGCTGACAAAGTTCACAGATGATTGCAAGTTGGGAGCTATTATTAACTCCCCAAGTGATGTTGACATCCTACAGAATGGCCTCACTGTGACCAACTAATGGTGTCAGAACCATGGCCTTAAGCTCAATGCCAAAAAATGTGTTGTCATCCCCTTTGGGAAAAACCCAGTTCCCATGAATTACCACATTGATGGTAGTCCACTGAACACAGAAGACGTTATAAGAGATCTGGGAACACAGGTTGACAGCAACCTCTCTTTTGATCACCACATTGCCACTATGATCAGAAAGTCCTTCTATGTGGCACATCTCATTACTAAGGGTTTTTCATCCAGGAAGAAAGAGGTCATTGTCTCCCTCTACTCTTCCCTCATTAGGCCAGTCATCGAGTACAATGCCCCATTTGGCATGTACCTCACTAGATACCTGCAACAACTGGAGAGGCCGCAGAAATACCTCACAAAGAGGATCCTAGGCCTTAAACACTTGTCCTATATGGACAGACTCAAAAAACTCCCACTATTCCCTGTCTCATATCGCCTACTTATTGGCGATCTCTGCTTGACTTACAAAGCCATGTCTGACCCAGCTCTGTTAGAAATGCTACATCTAAAGAAATCCCAATCCCACCTCACCACACACTCCAGAGACCTCAACCTCATTACCACAATTAACAGAACATGCTGGAGGGACAGGTTCATAACCCAGAGACTGGCCATGCTATGGAACAGACTTCCCATACATGTCAAGCAGAGCACCTCGCTGACCCTCTTTAAGAGAAATCTTAATGAGTGGATGGGTAACAGAAATTTCACCCCGGGGATAACTGTAGTGGCTCTACTTGACAGAGGAAATGGGAACTAAGGTCGGGTGGCACTATGCCAGGGTAATCCTATGGCTAGGCTTGTAAGGCCCCAGAGCCATTAGCCTAGTACACACCTATGAACCTATGAATTCAGTTCTCACCATAGCTCTCAACCTCTTAGCACAAAAAACCTGGACAAAGCCAATAATGGGGGAAGACAGCCCCAAAAATAGGGACAAATTTCAAATAATGATCTTATAAACTTAGAAAATTGCAAGAATAAAATGCTTTGTGTTACCATGATTACCATGTACTTTCTGAAGAATATGAAGTCTGAAATTCAAATGTCTGTCATTATTTAGTGAATTCAAAATCCAGAAAACCCCGGATTTTATGAGGAACAGAACAAAAATATGGGGCAAAAATCTGAACACTTTTCACAAGTGGTGGTGGGTAGGGAATTTGGGCTCTGCTACCTGCACCCGAGGTTCAGGGTTTGAGCCTGAGTTACTCTATAGCCACCAGTTATAGTTAACTGGGGCATTTTACACACACACACACACACACACACACACACACACACACACACACACACACACACACACACACACACACACACACACACACACACACAAAGTCCCGTTATGGTCAATGTGCAGCATCAAAGCACCAGCATCAGCAGCTCAAAGTCCTTTCCCCATGCAAAAGCTTCAAAGCAGCTTTCCCAGGGAATACAACACACACCAGTACCTGAGTGCAAAGTGTAGCTTAAAGTCCTGTAAACAACACTCCACTCAATGCAAAGTCTGTTATGGCAATGTCTGCAAATGACTCCATTCAATGTGCAGCAGCTCAAAGTCCTTTCCCCATGCAAAAGCAAGCACCAGCTCATCCCACATTCAAAGCAGCTTTCCCAGGGAATGCAGAGCATGCATGCATGTGTGTGCTGCCTCTGGTTCCATTTGAGCACGCACAGACTGCAGACCTTGCAGTCCAATTCTCTTCCAGGTTATACAGTTGTAATCTGCATAGACTTCTGTGGCATCTGTAGACTGATGCCTTCTTTCTGAATCCAGACTGGTCAAACAGCATTCCAGATTCGAGTTCCCAGCACACATGAGCGAGTTTCAGGACTTGTTAAAAGTTTTTTTTTTTGTTTTTTGTAGAGCTGGGGGGGGCTGCAGTCCTGCAGTCTAATAGCAGGAGCTGCCATTTCTTCATAGACATGAAAACTTTACTACTAACTCTGGTAAAACCACCCTAACAACTACTTACTTCCTTTTCTCACTCTTCTATGGCGCCCCTATCATTACCAACTTGCAGGTATCTGTTAAAATTAAACTTGAAATATGCTACAACAAAGTTGCAAAATTTGGTGCCAGTGCACAGTACTATGCACATCATTACAAGACCCTTAAAAGTTTGAACTGGTTTGAACTACCCACTACCTGGACTTCATACATTAAGCTACTGCCCACATCATCATTTATAGACCCCATGACTGTCCGGCAGTAAGGTCTAGTCTTCTTTTCTATCACCCAAATAGACCCCATCATTCTAATGAGAACGTCGTACCATCTATAAACCTCAAAAAACAAAAAAAAAAAACAATTGGAAATAGCATTTACTGCTAAGCTGTTGCCAGAAAATGGAACTCTATTCCACAGCCTATTAGACCTGTAACTTACCATCCTTTCTTTAAGCATCTTCTGAAAGACCACCTATCAAACTCATGGCTGTGCTCATGCTATACCCCTGGCTGAACATCAGTTTTGTCTAATTTTTTCCACCCACCTCTATATGTACAGTTTCTCTACCCATCACCACTTCCTCATCTTCACCTGGCTATCCTACCCTCTCTACCCATTTATATAACATCTTCCCAAATTGTACTAATCTGTACTAATTTCTCTCTCTCTCTCTCCCTTTATAGTTACAAAATTAAACTAAATACATAATTTTTACTTATTACTACTATGAATTGCCAAATGGATGCTGTCCAGAATTGTATATAGTGTTTTACTTTGTTTTTTCTCATTGTTCTCTTTGTAACATATTTTTGTTATATTTGTATGCCTTACAATATTGTTGATTATTTTTGAAATGTATAATTTTCAGCTGTTACTTATGCAATGACTTCATTTTTTTTCTCTGATAAATAGAGCTTTTCTCACCGGACCTCTGCTGAAAATGGGCTCTTGTGCACCAGTTGGACTTTCCCAGTAAACAAATGGCAATAAATAAACAAATATGTGAGTATACACATGCATCTTGTAATTGAGCAGTGATCCATCCGGGATTGTTTTCTCATCTTGTCACCATTGCCTGCTGTTATAGGCTCTGGCTTCCCTGCTAACCTGAATAGGATTAAGCATGTATTAGAGAAACAATTAAATAATAAAAGTTATATGCTTTTGCATGATCATCTTTGTGAAGTTTACTACTATTTTTGAAAGAGCAATGTATATGTAAAAAGCCTGTGTTTAAGTTTATAAGTGAAGCTCAAGCATATGCAGACATAAGAGCAGTTACTATCAAGTGAAACATTTAAATCCTGCGATATAGCCAGGATGCTTGGAACTGTAGACAAACTGTCAGACTACAACCATTTCCCTAGTGGTTTCATTTCTCCAAGTCATTTGGGTTTCTAAAACTATGACAGGAATGGACTCTATTCCCAAGTCATGATATGATTAAAGTTCATGAAATTAATATTGTTTCAGTCTTTGCTGTTAGCCAAAAGTGCTCTACGCAGCACCCACAGTTTGCCCAGAAATGACTCCAGCTCATACCTCGCCAACCTCTTAGAGTAAAACATCTGGAGAAAGCCTAAAATGATGGGGGGACAAATAGGGACAGATTTGAAATATTGCCCTTACAAACTTAGAAAGTTGATAGAGTAATAGGTTTTGCATTAGCATGAAGGATGGTGGAGTCTCAAACTCAAATCTTTGTCATCATTTAATGACTTCAATCCTCAGCTATTTGCCAGAAAGGGACAGATGTTATGAGGAACACACAAAAGATATGAGGCAAAAATCTAGACATTCTGCGAAAACCTGTACAGTTGAGAGGTATGCCTGAACTGCAATTCAAATGGAGTGACATGTATTGGTAGCATATATAAATACAATTGTAAATTATTTTTATTAGATTTGTTGCTCCGATTACTATTGAAACTGTCTGGGTGTGTTACTTCCACATTGCTCTAATTTCTGCAGCACTTACTGGTATTTTATGATTTTGTGTCTCTTTCTCTACATAAGACACTGTAATCCCTGGGTGCAGCAATTTAAATGATCAATGCTAATTTTGTCTTTTTTCCTGGACTACTATATCTTGTTTTCTCACATCTGTTTTTTGAACTGTTGGTAATGGGTGATCCCATGTGATATAAACTTTAAAATTCTCTACAATGCTTTATGATACATATTTCAAAAGCTTCTCAATTACTTCAATTTTGCAGTGTTTGCACAATCCCCAATACAAGTACTGCCGCATTATTGTGGCTTTCACAGGCCCTCTGCCATGAGTGTAGCAACCCAGGAACAACATGTGCAACTCTTTCCAGTTTTTTTTTAGAGAACCTGCATTTGTCTGTTTCTCCAACATGTTCAATGGACATTATAAACCAATGTGTACATAGTCCACTATTCTGAGCTGCCATTATTAACCTTCCATATTTTGGTTTCAGTTCGGGCGGCCATGGTGGTACAGTGGTTAGCATTGTTGCCTCACAGCAAGAGGTTCTCTGGTTCGATCCTTGGCTGAGGTGCCTTCTGTACGGAGTCTGCATGTCCTCCCTGTGGTCATGTGGGTTTCCTTCGGGTGCTCCGGTTTCCTCCCACATCCCAAAGACATGCTGTAGGTGGATTGGACACTCCAAATTGGCCCTAGGTCTGAGTGTGTGTGTGTGCCTTCTCTGGAAGGTTGAGCACCAGGCTGGCAACTCGACACTGTAAAACTCCACTGCCAATCATGAGCGGACAGGTGATCCACTGTGGCGACCCCTAAAAGCCAAAAGAAGAAGATTTTGGTTTCAGTTCACCTCTCCTTAACCCTTCCTGTTTCAAATGCTGATCAACATGAAATTGTTCCAGGAGATCTCTAAAGTTGCACCAATATTATGCCTTTTCCACATTTCATTCCTTCTGATCTGATCCTCCTCTTTATATTCTTGCTTTTGTTTTCTGGCACATTCAGCTGTTGCCTGGTCTTTGTCCACTTCTGGTTAGATTTCCATTCCCACTTGATACTGAAATGCTTTTGCTAAACTAAGCAGAAAATTCATCTTAGATTTCTTCTCCACATGTTTTAAATCTTTCACTCTGCTTGAATCTGGCGAGGTCAGCAAATATGTATGCAGTCCAATGACTGCAGACTTATACGTGGACTGCAGATTTATACATGTAATCAATTTCGAGGAAGCCTATACCTCCTTCAGAACAAGGAATTTATAATCTTCCTATACAATGACTTTTATATATCACTTAATAGGCACGAAGCATTTTTTCTTGTTTTCCTCTCCAACTGATTCAATACCTTTTGGGGAGAGTCAATAAGCCAAAAA
This sequence comes from Protopterus annectens, assembly GCF_019279795.1. Taxonomy (NCBI): domain Eukaryota; kingdom Metazoa; phylum Chordata; order Ceratodontiformes; family Protopteridae; genus Protopterus; species Protopterus annectens. The sequence continues at coordinate 1,380,779,557 of NC_056732.1, forward strand.
CTGTAAGTTAGAAAAGTTAGAAAAGGACGAGCAAATTGATTTATAACTTTGACTTTTTTCCTTGATGTCAAGGCAATTTTCAGTATTGTTTTTAGTCTTCTGAAACATTCCTTACTGAGTTTTATTTGCATTTGTTCATATTTTATTACCAATCCTTCATCAGTTCCCAAATATGTATACACTCCCTCTTGCTCAAGTTCCTTTATATCACATTCCTGTCCAAGATTAATATTTTCTTGGTGCTTCAGATTTCCTGCTTTAAATGTTGCTTTGGCACATTTATATAGACCAAATGCCATTCTTATATCGTCTGAGAAAGTGTTAACCACTTGGAGTTGTGCTTTCAACACCTTGTCTGATTAACTATACAATTTTAAGTCATCCACAAAAAGTATATGAGAACTCTTTAAACAAGGTGGTTTTCCGGGAGCCAGATTGTAACCCTGACCTAATCTGTTAAGTAAACAGCTTAATGCGTTAAAGGCAAGACAAACAGCAGTCACCTCTGTAAACCCCTCATGGCACACAGTACTTGGCATCTGGTTACACTTCTGTAGGTCTACTACGAGCACTCATATTCCAAATATGTGAAAAGCATTGTCTCAAAACCATGGACTCAATATTTTGTAGCTCATACAAAAAACAGCAGGTGGACCTATAAACGACAGCAAGGCTTGTAGATGAACCCGTCTTTAATTCACAAAAATAAGGACATAAGCGCTTTCGTAGTATCACTACTTTATCAGATGTAAATCACATTAACAGAACCCCTCCTTAAATACCATTGAAATAAGTCACATGTATCACATCATTTGTAAATTAAAGAGACAAGCACTATAAGCAACAACACTTTTAAAAACATGAAAAACTATTAAAAACATTATTTCATACCATAATTAATACATCAATATCTAAAATAATTCATTAAAAATAACATAATTAATACATCAATATCTAAAATAATTCATTAAAAATAACATTCACAGAAGCACACATAAAAACATGTGCAAATAACACTTTAAAGCACTAATACATAACATACTACCTAAAACAATTCATTTCCTCTTAAGGGCTCTAGCCTTGAGTTTAGGTCTCAGTGGAACTTTGTCATTCAGGCCATCCCCAAAATCCCCCCTCATCCTAATTATCCACTTTGACTCCAACTGCTCTGTTTAATTCCTAATATTTCCCTTTCTATTACTTTCTATAACTTGTCCAATTACTAAAAATTTTAAATAATGTGTTGTATCAGTCTCAGATACATATTTAGAGAGAGCACTCACTGTATCATTCTTACTTAAGTGGTAGTAGTGTTCTCCAATTCTGTCCTTTAATGCTTTATCCGTCTTACCAATGTAGAATTTTTTACATTTGATACAGTGTGCCAAATAGACAACATGGAGAGTATTGCATGAGGCTTAAACACTGAACCTATAAATTCTACCCTGATCGGGGTGACTAAACACCCCACTACTATATATATATTTACAAGCTTGGCAATGTCCACACGCTGAGGTACACCCCCCATGTACACTAAACTATTTTTGTTTGGGGTAGCATAACCGTCTCAAGTTTCTTATAGTGCTTGTCTCTTTAATTTACAAATGATGTGATACATGTGACTTATTTCAATGGTATTTAAGGAGGGGTTCTGTTAATGTGATTTACATCTGATGAAGTAGTGATACTACGAAAGCGCTTATGTCCTTAATTTTTGTGAATTAAAGATGGGTTCATCTACAAGCCTTGCTGTCGTTTCTGGGTCCACCTGCTGTTTTTTGTATGTGTTGAACATTTGTTTGGAAGGACCTTGGTGCTCACTGTGGTTGGTGGTCACTTTTATTTGTTTGTTACAAGGTTTTTATTGCACTGACCAGAGCAAGGAGATGGCTGAAGGCACTAATGATATAACTGAACTGGACTGTACTCCCAGAAATAATGAAGTGGAAATGGAGTATACCACAGTAAGATTTTTTACTATGCTTGAGGGTCAGTCAAACCCTCTTAATTTGTGCTAGTGATACTGACTGTGCCTCTTCTAATGTCTCTGTGGATATTGATGCTTTAAAGACTAAAATTCGACTTATTGAAAGCAGCATGTTTAAATTAAAAAGAATGCAGTACCAAAGTTTTCATTTAGAGGTTTCTCTAGAAGAGAAAATAGTTCCAAGACGACTGAGGGTTTTGTTAATGCCTGCACAAGGGAATGCCATACCACAACTGCTAAGTGAATGGCAAATGGTTAATTTAGAGTGTAGCTGCAAGTACATGCAGCTGCTTATTGAGTATGCACAAACTGAGATTAATGAACTTTGTTTGCTTCTTATTTCCCTGGAACGCTAATTCCACCTAATACGCGGCTTCTCAGCGCTTCTGTGGATCACTAGTGATATCTGCATTGCTTACTGTACTTATTTCCTTGTTTCACTTGAAAGAAAGTTACTGTTTGTCATTTTTGTATTTAAGTTACCTGTAACACATTGCACTTAATTTACCTGGCACTTGCTCACTAAAGCAATTATATGTCAGCACTAAAAATGAAAGCACTACACCCTCATTCCCCACTGGCCCTTGTTTTCAATTATTAAGGAATTCCCAATATTATTCTAGCATGTCCAAAGGTCAGTTGTCAATCTCCTCTCCAGTCCAGCTGGTGAATCTGGGAATCTTGAAGCAATGTTACAACTGCCTCATATACACAGACAACCCTCTCCTCCTCCCAACAAATTCCAACACATGTGAGAGATGCAACCATATAGCCAAACTGGAGGCTAAGCTCTCTCAACTCAGTACTGGCATAACCAGTCAGGAGGAGAAGGAAACCACACTCACTACAATTCCAGTCTCACATAGACCTACCACGACAGCAAACCAAACACATAATCACACAAAAACATACTCAGAGGCTCTAAATAAAGATCTGCCTAAGCAGCAGAGACCTCCAAAGCAGACACCCAAGCAACCACTACCCCAAAACAAAACACGTGCAACACATATCTCACAAAGCCAGTGTGCCGAACAGTCACAGCCCTTAAGACTAAACAACACACCTGATACACTTGTAATAGGTGACTCTATCGTCAGGCACACTGACGCCAAGCTCACCAGGCTGAACAAGGAGACGGTCACGGTGAGCAGCCTGTCGGGCGCTAGGATCTGCCACATAACACAAGCACTCAGGTCACTCCAAGGCAAGTACAAATATGACTCAGTCATTGTCAATGCTGGTGTGAATGACCTGAGACGTACCTCCCTGGACTACATGAAAAGAGACATAAAGGAGCTCTCTGAGCATGTAGCCCAGGCCGGTATGACCCTGACCTTGAGTAGCATCTTACCCTCACCAAGAATGATTCCACAATATGAAGACAAGATGATCAATTTCAACAATTGGCTTAAGTACTGGTGTCATTCAAAGGGGATCCAGTGCCTGTCAGCTTGGGATGATATGCTCGACAAGCCACAATGCTTCACTAGGGACGGCTTGCACCTGTCACCCCTGGGCTTTCGGATATTGGCAAAGGCTCTTGCTACCCCCATAGTGCCTTTTTTAGGCAAGGCTACAAAGACAAACCCATCTCCATAGGTATCACAAGGGATAAGAAACTAAGAGTAATGCTACTCAACACCAGAAGTCTAATCCTCAAGATGCACACACTCAAAACTCTCCTTAGCATGGAGAACATCAATATCTGTGCAGTAACAGAAACCTGGTTCAGGGCTCCCGAGAGCACCCCAGCACTACCAGGTTATACCTCATACCATGCTTTTCGGCCCCAAAACTTGGACCAAACCACAAAAGGAGGGGGAGTATCGATATTCATCAAAGATACCCACACCTCCAGGTTGGTGGCAAAGCACGAAGCATCAGAGACTATCCATGTGCAACTAACAGTGGGTAAAACTGCCTTCCAGTTTATAGCCTGCTACAGACCACCCTCCCAAACCCAGGAACCCCACTAGGCCTTCCTGAGAACGCTGGAAAATATGAAGGTCTCTCCAAACACCATTATATTGGGCGACTTCAACTACCCAAACATAGACTGGGAGCATTACTCTACCTCCAACACCCTAGCCCAAAGGTTCCTAGAATTTATAAACTCAAATGCTATGGAACAACTTGTTACCACTCCCACAAGAGGGGAAAATATACTGGACCTGATCATCACCAACATGGGGACTCTATGCTCCAGACCAGAAGTGTATCCCTCACTGGTAAGATCAGACCATAAACTAATCTCACTGGATATTCACATCCTGACCCCACCCCCTGCCCAGAAAACCACAGTGAAAAACTTCTCTAAAGCAAATTTCACACTCCTCAAAACCGAGGTGGAATCCTTCAAAGCCCCCGGGCCTGTGGAAAATATGGCCCAGACCACAGAATCCTTTATAAACGCATTCTATGAACACCTTCAGGAATGCATGGATCATGCGATCCCAAATAAAACCAAGACCCAATCCTCCAAAGGCAGACGTCCTGTCTGGTGGACCCCAGCCATAAACAAACTATACAACAGAAGGAGAAAGCTACTAAATGATAGAGCAAAATCCCAAAAAGGGAAGGCATCACTGATCAGTATTAGCAAAAAACTACGGGCACTCATAAAATTGTCTAAGGCCAGCTTCTAGAGAAAAATTGCACAGGACACTAAGGATAATCACAAGGCTTTCTTTAGATATGTTAGGAACCTGGGTGGTAATTCCCAGATATGCTCAGAATTAGTCCAAAATGACAAAAAATACACTGAACCCACAGACATTGCCAACATCCTAGCTGACAGATTCAGCACAAACTTCTCCCCCCCATCCCCACCAAAAGGGCAAATATCTATCCCAGCAGAGTGCCGCCCCCTGATATCTTAGATGCTCATTTAAGAGCCTCCCTCTCCAAAGCAAAAAACACAGCATCAATGGGACCAGATGGTGTCCCGGGCTGTGTCCTACATGAACTCCAAGAAGAGCTAAACCCAAACATAAAACTACTGTTCAATCTCAGCCTTACTACAGGATATGTGCCCAAAGAGTGGCGTATAGCAACAGTGGTCCTTCTCCATAAAGGTGGTGCCTCAACTGATCCTGGAAACTATCGCCCCATAAGCCTGACTAGCTTGGTCTGCAAAGCTATGGAAAGGATCATCGTGGACCTCATAAATAAAGATATTGGGGACCTACAGACACTGGATTCTACCCAGTTCAGCTTTGCTAAGGGTAGATCCTGCCTCTTAAACCTGGTTGATTTCTTTGAAACAGTCACCAAGGCCATTGACGATGGGAAGGTGGTCCACACAGCCTACCTGGACCTCGCAAAAGCCTTCGATACAATACCCCACTCGGGCATTATAGATAAGCTCACCAGCTTAAATATAAACCCCTATGTTACTAGATGGATTGCAAACTGGCTCAAGGACAGAACCCACATGGTTAGAATTGCTGGAGCCATGTCAGACTCCAAACCAGTTACAAGTGGTGTCCCACAAGGTTCAGTCCTGGGACCTCTCTTGTTCGGTATATATTTCTCGGAGGTACAGGCCAACACGGAAGGACTGTGGCTGACCAAGTTCGCAGATGACTGCAAACTGGGTGCCATAATCGGCTCTCCAGCCGACACAAGCATCCTCCAAAAGGGCCTCATAGAAACAGACAACTGGTGCCAGAGCTATGGCCTCAAGCTAAATGCCAAAAAGTGTATAGTCATCCCCTTTGGCAAAAACAAAGTGCCCACAAATTACCACATAGGTGGTAATCCATTAAGTTACAGAAGAAGTAATTAGGGACCTGGGGACCCATGTTGATAGCAATCTCTCATTTGACAACCACGTGGCCAAAGTGGTTAGAAAAACATTTTATATAGCCCACCTAATCATGAAGGGATTTACATCTAGATCAGAGGAGGTCATCGTGCCTCTTTACTCATCCCTCATCAGGCCCATAATTGAGTACAATGCTCCTTTTGGGATGTACCTTACCAGACACCTGCAGCAACTGGAAAGACCCCAAAAGTACCTCACCAAGAGGATCAAAGGGCTGAAACAGATGCCATATGCTGCCTGGTTAAAGAAACTTCAGCTCTACTCAGTGGCATACCGCCTGTTCAGAGGCGATCTGTGCCTGACATATAAAGCCATGTCCAAATCGGAATTAATGGACATGCTGCACCTCAGAAAATCCAAATCTCATCGAGCTACACGCTCGAGAGACTTGAACCTCAGCACTGAAATAAATAGGACATGCTGGAGGGACAGATTCATAACACAGAGGCTTCCCTTCACTCTGGAATAAAATCCCAGTCCAGGTTAGGCAGAGTCCCTCATTGACTCTCTTCAAGAGGAATCTTGATGAGTGGATGGGAGATCGTAGGTTTACCCCAGGTATCACTTCTGTCTCACTGTTAGACAGAGGCACAGTATACTAACCTTGAAAAAGGGCATAGCAAAATAAATTTAAAATGGGTGGTGAAAGCCAAACACATTATGGCTAGGCTTATAAATGCCCTCTGGCAGACAGCCTAGTATGAACCTATGAACCTATGAACCCCACTCAGAAGCAAGACTTTGCAGATGCAATTATTAACTTTAAATTGTCTATTAGAAATTTTTATTGAAATTGTGTTTTAAAAATAGTGAAAATAGTAAAAGTTATAATGGTAGGAGACTGTTTAGCAAGCCCAATACGTTTATACCTAACACCCATCCTAGCAAGCCCAGCACGGTTATACCTTACCCCCATCCTAGCAAGCCTAGTATGTTTATACCTAACCCCATCCTAGCAAGCCCAGCACATTTATACCTAACCCCCATCCTAGCAAGCCCAGTATGTTTATACCTAACCCCCATCCTAGCAAGCCTAGTACGTTTATACCTAACCCCCATCCTAGCAAGCCCAGCACGTTTATACCTAACCCTCATCCTAGCAAGCCTAGTACATTTATACCTAACCCCATCCTAGCAAGCCCAGCACGTTTATACCTAACCCCATCCTAGCAAGCCTAGTACGTTTATACCTAACCCTCATCCTAGCAAGCCTAGTACATTTATACCTAACCCCCATCCTAGCAAGCCTAGTACGTTTATACCTAACCCCCATCCTAGCAAGCCTAGTACATTTATACCTAAACCCATCCTAGCAAGCCCCGCACGATTATACCTAACCACCATTCTAGCAAGCCCAGCAAGTTTATACCTAACTGCCATCCTAGCAAGCCTAATATGTTTATACCTAACCGCCATCCTAGCAAGCCTAGTACGTTTATACCTAACCCATCCTAGCAAGCCTATTACATTTATACCTAACCCCCATCCAAGCAAGCCTAGTACATTTATACCTCACCCCCCTCCTAGCCAGCCAAGCACACTTTTACCTAACCCCATCCTAGCAAGCCTAGTACATTTATACCTAACCCCCATCCTAGCAAGCCTAGTACATTTATACCTAACCCCCATCCTAGCAAGCCTAGTACGTTTATACCTAACCCTCATCCTAGCAAGCCTAGTACATTTATACCTAACCCTCATCCTAGCAAGCCCAGCACGTTTATACCTAACCCCCATCCTAGCAAGCCTAGTACATTTATACCTAACCCTCATCCTAGCAAGCCTAGTACATTTATACCTAACCCCCATCCTAGCAAGCCCAGCACGTTTATACCTAACCCCCATCCTAGCAAGCCTAGTACATTTATACCTAACCCCCATCCTAGCAAGCCTAGTACGTTTATACCTAACCCCATCCTAGCAAGCCTAGTATGTTTATACCTAACCCCCATCCTAGCAAGCCTAGTACATTTATACCTAACCCTCATCCTAGCAAGCCCAGCACGTTTATACCTAACCCTCATCCTAGCAAGCCTAGTACATTTATACCTAACCCCCATCCTAGCAAGCCCAGCACGTTTATACCTAACCCTCATCCTAGCAAGCCTAGTACGTTTATACCTAACCCCATCCTAGCAAGCCTAGTACGTTTATACCTAACCCCCATCCTAGCAAGCCTAGTACGTTTATACCTAACCCCATCCTAGCAAGCCTAGTACGTTTATACCTAACCCTCATCCTAGCAAGCCTAGTACGTTTATACCTAAACCCATGCCAGCAAGCCTAGTACGTTTATACCTAACCCTCATCCTAGCAAGCCTAGTACATTTATACCTAACCCTCATCCTAGCAAGCCTAGTACGTTTATACCTAACCCTCATCCTAGCAAGCCCAGCACGTTTATACCTAACCCCCATCCTAGCAAGCCCAGCACGTTTATACCTAACCCCATCCTAGCAAGCCTAGTACGTTTATACCTAACCCCCATCCTAGCAAGCCCAGCACGTTTATACCTAACCGCCATCCTAGCAAGCCTAGTACGTTTATACCTAACCGCCATCCTAGCAAGCCTAGTACGTTTATACCTAACCCCATCCTAGCAAGCCTAGTACGTTTATACCTAACCGCCATCCTAGCAAGCCTAGTACGTTTATACCTAACCGCCATCCTAGCAAGTCCAGCACGTTTATACCTAACCCTCATCCTAGCAAGCCTAGTACGTTTATACCTAACCTCCATCCCAGCAAGCCTAGTACGTTTATACCTAACCGCCATCATAGGAAGCCTAGTACGCTTATAACTAACCCCATCCTAGCAAGCCTAGCGTTTATAGCTAACCCTCATCCTAGCAAGCCTAGCACGTTTATATCTAACCCCATCCTAGCAAGCCTAGTACGTTTATACCTAAACCCCATCCTAGCAAGCCCAGAATGTTTATACCTAATCCCCATCCTAGCAAGCCTAGTACGTTTATACCTAACCCCATCCTAGCAAGCCCAGCACGTTTATACCTAACCCCATCCTAGCAAGCCTAGTACAGTTATACCTAACCCCATCCTAGCAAGCCTAGCACGCTTATACCTAACCCCATCCTAGCAAGCCTAGCACGCTTATACCTAACCCCATCCTAGCAAGCCTAGTACGTTTATACCTAACCCCCATCCTAACAAGCCCAGCACGTTTATACCTAACTGCCATCCTAGCAAGCCCAGCACGTTTATACCTAACCCTCATCCTAGCAAGCCCAGCACGTTTATACCTAACCCCCATCCTAGCAAGCCCAGCACGTTTATACCTAACCCCCATCCTAGCAAGCCTAGTACGTTTATACCTAACCCCCATCCTAGCAAGCCTAGTACGTTTATACCTAACCCCCATCCTAGCAAGCCTAGTACGTTTATACCTAACCCTCATCCTAGCAAGCCCAGCACGCTTATACCTAACCCCATCCTAGAAAGCCCAGCACGTTTATACCTAACCCCATCCTAGCAAGCCTAGTACGTTTATACCTAACCCCCATCCTAGCAAGCCTAGTACGTTTATACCTAACCCTCATCCTAGCAAGCCCAGCACGTTTATACCTAACCCCCATCCTAGCAAGCCCAGCACGTTTATACCTAACCCCATCCTAGCAAGCCTAGTAGGTTTATACCTAACCCCCATCCTAGCAAGCCCAGTATGTTTATACCTAACCCTCATACTAGCAAGCCTAGTACGTTTATACCTAACAGCCATCCTAGCAAGCCTAGTACGTTTATACCTAACCCTCATCCTAGCAAGCCCAGCACATTTATACCTAACCCCATCCTAGCAAGCCCAGTACGTTTATACCTAACCCTCATACTAGCAAGCCTAGTACGTTTATACCTAACCCTCATCCTAGCAAGCCTAGTACGTTTATACCTAACCCTCATCCTAGTAAGCCTAGTACTTTTATACCAAACCCCCATCCTAGCAAGCCTAGTACGTTTATACCTAACCCCCATCCTAGCAAGCCTAGTACGTTTATACCTAACCCCCATCCTAGCAAGCCTAGTATGTTTATACCTAACTCTCATCCTAGCAAGCCTAGTACGTTTATACCTAACCGACATCCTAGCAAGGCCAGCACGTTTATACCTAACTGCCATCCTAGCAAGCCCAGCACGTTTATACCTAACCCCCATCCTAGCAAGCCCAGCATGTTTATACCTAACCACCATCCTAGCAAGCCTAGTACGTTTATACCTAACCCTCATCCTAGCAAGCCTAGTACGTTTATACCTAACCCCCATCCTAGCAAGCCTAGTACGTTTATACCTAACCCTCATCCTAGCAAGCCCAGCACGTTTATACCTAACCCCCATCCTAGCAAGCCTAGTACGTTTATACCTAACCCCCATCCTAGCAAGCCTAGTACGTTTATACCTAACCCCATCCTAGCAAGCCTAGTACGTTTATACCTAACCCCCATCCTAGCAAGCCCAGCACGTTTATACCTAACCCCATCCTAGCAAGCCTAGTACGTTTATACCTAACCCCATCCTAGCAAGCCTAGTACGCTTATACCTAACCCCATCCTAGCAAGCCTAGTACATTTATACCTAACCTCATCCTAGCAAGCCTAGTACTTTTATACCTAACCCCATCCTAGCAAGCCTAGTACATTTATACCTAACCCTCATCCTAGCAAGCCTAGTACGTTTATACCTAACCCCCATCCTAGCAAGCCTAGTACATTTATACCTAACCCCCATCCTAGCAAGCCTAGTACATTTATACCTAACCCGCATACTAGCAAGCCCAGCACGTTTATACCTAACCCTCATCCTAGCAAGCCTAGTACGTTTATACCTAACCGCCATCCTAGCAAGCCCAGCATGTTTATACCTAACCCCCATCCTAGCAAGCCTAGTACGTTTATACCTAACCCTCATCCTAGCAAGCCTAGTACATTTATACCTAACCCTCATCCTAGCAAGCCTAGTACGTTTATACCTAACCCCCATCCTAGCAAGCCCAGCACGTTTATACCTAACTCCCATCCTAGCAAGCCTAGTACGATTATACTTAACCCTCATCCTAGCAAGCCTAACCCCATCCTAGCAAGCCCTAGTACGCTTATACCTAACCCCATCGAAGCAAGCCTAGTACGCTTATACCTAACCCCATCCTAGCAAGCCCAGCACGTTTATACCTAACCTCCATCCTAGCAAGCCCAGCACGTTCATACCTAACCCCCATTTAAGCAAGCCTAGTACGTTTATACCTAACCGCCATCCTAGCAAGCCTAGCACATTTATACCTAACCCCATCCTAGCAAGCCTAGGACGTTTATACCTATCCCCCATCCTAACAAGCCTAGTACGTTTATACCTAACCCCATGCTAGCAAGCGTAGGACGCTTATACCTATCGCCCATCCTAGCAAGCCTAGTATGTTTATACCTAACCCCCATCTTAGCAAGCCCAGCACGTTTATTCCAAATCCCCATCCTAGCAAGCCTAGTATGTTTATACCTAACCCTCATCCTAGCAAGCCTAGTAATGCTTATACCTAACCCCATCCTAGCAAGCCTAGCACGTTTATACCTAACCCCATCCTAGCAAGCCTAGCACGCTTATACCTAACCCCATCCTAGCAAGCCTAGTACGCTTATACCTAACCCCATCCTAGCAAGCCTAGTACGCTTATACCTAACCCCCATCCTAGCAAGCCTAGCACGTTTATACCTAACCCCATCCTAGCAAGCCTAGTAATTTATACCTAACCCCATCCTAGCAAGCCCAGCACGCTTATACCTAACCCCATCCTAGCAAGCCTAGTACGCTTATACCTAACCCCATCCTAGCAAGCCTAGTACGCTTATACCTAACCCTAACCCCATCCTAGCAAGCCTAGTACGCTTATACCTAACCCCATCCTAGCAAGCCTAGCACGCTTATACCTAACCCCATCCTAGCAAGCCTAGCACGCTTATACCTAACCCCATCCTAGCAAGCCTAGTACGCTTATACCTAACCCCATCCTAGCAATCCCAGCACGTTTATACCTAACCCCCATCCTAGCAATCCTAGTATGCTTATTCCTAACCCCCATCCTAGCAAGCCTAGTACATTTATACCTAACCCCATCCTAGCAAGCCTAGTACGTTTATACCTAACCCCCATCCTAGCAAGCCCAGCACGTTTATACCTAACCCCCATCCTAGCAAGCCTAGTACATTTATACCTAACCCCCATCCTAGCAAGCCCAGCACGTTTATACCTAACCCCCATCCTAGCAAGCCTAGTACGTTTATACCTAACCCTCATCCTAGCAAGCCTAGTACGTTTATACCTAACCCCCATCCTAGCAAGCCTAGCACGTTTATACCTAACCCCCATCCTAGCAAGCCTAGTACGTTTATACCTAACCCCCATCCTAGCAAGCCTAGTACGCTTATACCTAACCCCCATCCTAGCAAGCCTAGTACGTTTATACCTAACCCCCATCCTAGCAAGCCTAGTACATTTATACCTAACCCCCATCCTAGCAAGCCTAGTACGTTTATACCTAACCCTCATCCTAGCAAGCCTAGCACGTTTATACCTAACCCTCATCCTAGCAAGCCTAGTACGTTTATACCTAACCCTCGTCCTAGCAAGCCCAGCACGCTTATACCTAACCCCATCCTAGCAAGCCTAGCACGCTTATACCTAACCCCATCCTAGCAAGCCTAGTACGCTTATACCTAACCCCCATCCTAGCAAGCCTAGTAATGCTTATACCTAACCCTCATCCTAGCAAGCCCAGCACGTTTATACCTAACCCCATCCTAGCAAGCCTAGTAATGCTTATACCTAACCCCATCCTAGCAAGCCTAGTACGCTTATACCTAACCTCATCCTAGCAAGCCTAGTACGCTTATACCTAACCCCATCCTAGCAAGCCTAGTACGCTTATACCTAACCCCATCCTAGCAAGCCTAGTACGCTTATACCTAACCCCATCCTAGCAAGCCTAGCACGCTTATACCTAACCCCATCCTAGCAAGCCTAGCATGCTTATACCTAACCCCATCCTAGCAAGCCTAGTACGCTTATACCTAACCCCATCCTAGCAAGCCTAGTACGCTTATACCTAACCCCCATCCTAGCAAGCCCAGCACGCTTATACCTAACCCTCATCCTAGCAAGCCCAGTACGCTTATACCTAACCCCATCCTAGCAAGCCTAGTACGCTTATACCTAACCCTCATCCTAGCAAGCCTAGTAATGCTTATACCTAACCCTCATCCTAGCAAGCCTAGCACGCTTATACCTAACCCCATCCTAGCAAGCCTAGTACGCTTATACCTAACCCCATCCTAGCAAGCCTAGCACGCTTATACCTAACCCCATCCTAGCAAGCCTAGCACGCTTATACCTAACCCCATCCTAGCAAGCCTAGTACATTTATACCTAACCCCATCCTAGCAAGCCCAGCACGTTTATACCTAACCCCCATCCTAGCAAGCCTAGTACATTTATACCTAACCCCCATCCTAGCAAGCCTAGTACGTTTATACCTAACCCCCATCCTAGCAAGCCTAGTACGTTTATACCTAACCCCATTCCTAGCAAGCCCAGCACGTTTATACCTAACCCCCATCCTAGCAAGCCTAGCACGTTTATACCTAACCCCCATCCTAGCAAGCCCAGCACGTTTATACCTAACCCCCATCCTAGCAAGCCTAGTACGCTTATACCTAACCCCCATCCTAGCAAGCCTAGTACATTTATACCTAACCCTCATCCTAGCAAGCCTAGTATGTTTATACCTAACCCCATCCTAGCAAGCCGAGCATGTTTGTACCTAACCCCCATCCTAGCAAGCCTAGTACGCTTATACCTAAACCCCATCCTAGCAAGCCTAGTACATTTATACCTAACCCCCATCCTAGCAAGCCTAGTACGTTTATACCTAACCCCCATCCTAGCAAGCCTAGTACGTTTATACCTAACCCCATCCTAGCAAGCCTAGTACGTTTATACCTAACCCTCATCCTAGCAAGCCTAGTATGTTTATACCTAACCCCATCCTAGCAAGCCGAGCATGTTTGTACCTAACCCCCATCCTAGCAAGCCTAGTACGCTTATACCTAGCCCCCATCATAGCAAGCCTAGTACTTTTATACCTAACCCCCATCCTAGCAAGCCCTGCATGTTTATAACTAACCCCCATCTTAGCAAGCCTAGTACGATTATACTTAACCCTCATCCTAGCAAGCCTAGTACGTTTATACCTAACCCCCATCCTAGCAAGCCCAGCACGTTTATACCTAACCCCATCCTAGCAAGCCTAGTACGTTTATACCTAACCCGCATGCTAGCAAGCCTAGTACGCTTATACCTAACCCCATCCTAGCAAGCCTAGTACGTTTATACCTAACCGCCATCCTAGCAAGCCTAGCACATTTATACCTAACCCCATCCTAGCAAGCCTAGGACGTTTATACCTATCCCCCATCCTAACAAGCCTAGTACGTTTATACCTAACCCCCATCCTAGCAAGCCTAGTATGTTTATACCTAACCGACATCCTAGCAAGCCTAGTACGCTTATACCTACCCCCGTCCTAGCAAGCCCAGCACGCTTCTACCTAACCCCCATCCTAGCAAGCCCAGCATGCTTATACCTAACCACCATCCTAGCAAACCTAGTACGTTTATACCTAACCGCCATCCTAGCAAGCCTAGTATGTTTATACCTAACCCCCATCCTAGCAAGCCCAGCACGTTTATACCTAACCCCCATCCTAGCAAGCCTAGTACGTTTATACCTAACCCTCATCCTAGCAAGCCTAGTACGTTTATACCTAACCCCATCCTAGCAAGCCCAGCACGTTTATACCTAACCCCCATCCTAGCAAGCCTAGTACGTTTATACCTAACCCCCATCCTAGCAAGCCTAGTACGTTTATACCTAACCCTCATCCTAGCAAGCCCAGCACGTTTATACCTAACCCTCATCCTAGCAAGCCTAGTACGTTTATACCTAACCCCATCCTAGCAAGCCTAGTACGATTATACTTAACCCTCATCCTAGCAAGCCTAGTACGTTTATACCTAACCCCCATCCTAGCAAGCCCAGCACGTTTGTACCTAACCCCCATCCTAGCAAGCCTAGTACGCTTATACCTAGCCCCCATCATAGCAAGCCTAGTACTTTTATACCTAACCCTCAACCTAGCAAGCCTAGCACGTTTATACCTAACCCCCATCCTAGCAAGCCTAGTACGTTTATAAGTAACTCCCATCCTAGCAAGCCGAGTACGTTTATACCTAACCCTCATCCTAGCAAGCCTAGTACTTTTATACCCAACCCTCATCCTAGCAAGCCTAGTACAATTATACCTAACTGCCATCCTAGCAATCCCAGCACGTTTATACCTAACCCCCATCCTAGCAATCCTAGTATGCTTATTCCTAACCCCCATCCTAGCAAGCCTAGCACGCTTATACCTAACCCCATCCTAGCAAGCCTAGTACGTTTATACCTAACCCCATCCTAGCAAGCCTAGTAATTTATACCTAACCCCATCCTAGCAAGCCTAGCACGCTTATACCTAACCCCATCCTAGCAAGCCTAGTACATGTTTATACCTAACCCTCATCCTAGCAAACCCAGCACGTTTATACCTAACCCTCAACCTAGCAAGCCTAGTACATTTATACCTTACCCCATCCTCGCAAGCCTAGTATGTTTATACCTAACCCTCATCCTAGCAAGCCTAGTACGTTTATACCTAACCCCCATCCTAGCAAGCCCAGCACGTTTATACCTAACCCTCATCCTAGCAAGCCTAGTACGTTTATACCTAACCCCATCCTAGCAAGCCTAGTACATTTATACCTAACCCACATCCTAGCAAGCCCAGCACGTTTATACCTAACCCTCATCCTAGCAAGCCTAGTACGTTTATACCTAACCCCCATCCTAGCAAGCCTAGTACGTTTATACCTAACCCCCATCCTAGCAAGCCTAGTACGTTTATACCTAACCCCCATCCTAGCAAGCCTAGTACGTTATACCTAACCCCATCCTAGCAATCCTAGCACATTTATACCTAACCCTCATCCTAGCAACCCTAGTACATTTATACCTAACCCCATCCTAGCAAGCCTAGTAATGCTTATACCTAACCCCCATCCTAGCAATCCTAGTATGCTTATTCCTAACCCCCATCCTAGCAAGCCTAGTACATTTATACCTAACCCCCATCCTAGCAAGCCTAGTACGTTTATACCTAACCCCCATCCTAGCAAGCCTAGTACGTTTATACCTAACCCTCATCCTAGCAAGCCTAGTACGTTTATACCTAACCCCATCCTAGCAAGCCCAGCACGTTTATACCTAACCCTCATCCTAGCAAGCCTAGTACGTTTATACCTAACCCCCATCCTAGCAAGCCTAGTACGTTTATACCTAACCCCCATCCTAGCAAGCCTAGTACGTTTATACCTAACCCTCATCCTAGCAAGCCTAGTACGTTTATACCTAACCCCATCCTAGCAAGCCCAGCACGTTTATACCTAACCCCCATCCTAGCAAGCCTAGTACGTTTATACCTAACCCTCATCCTAGCAAGCCTAGTACGTTTATACCTAACCCTCATCCTAGCAAGCCTAGTACATTTATACCTAACCCCATCCTAGCAAGCCTAGCATGTTTATACCTAACCCCATCCTAGCAAGCCTAGTACGCTTATACCTAACCCCCATCCTAGCAAGCCTAGTATGTTTATACCTAACCCCATCCTAGCAAGCCTAGTACGTTTATACCTAACCCCCATCCTAGCAAGCCTAGTACGTTTATACCTAACCCTCATCCTAGCAAGCCTAGTACGTTTATACCTAACCCCCATCCTAGCAAGCCTAGTACGTTTATACCTAACCCCCATCCTAGCAAGCCCAGCACGTTTATACCTAACCCTCATCCTAGCAAGCCTAGTACGTTTATACCTAACCCCCATCCTAGCAAGCCTAGTATGTTTATACCTAACCCCATCCTAGCAAGCCCAGCACGTTTATACCTAACCCCCATCCTAGCAAGCCCCGCACGATTATACCTAACCGCCATCCTAGCAAGCCCAGCACGTTTATACCTAACTGCCATCCTAGCAAGCCTAGTACGTTTATACCTAACCCCCATCCTAGCAAGCCTAGTACGTTTATACCTAACCCCCATCCTAGCAAGCCTAGTACTTTTATACGTAACCCTCATCCTAGCAAGCCTAGCACATTTATACCTAACCCCATCCTAGCAAGCCAAGTACATTTATAAGTAACCCCTATCTTAGCAAGCCTAGTACGTTTATATCTAACCCTCATCCTTGCAAGCCTAGTACATTTATACCTAACCCCCATCCTAGCAAGCCCAGCACATTTATACCTAACCCCCATCCTAGCAAGCCTAGTACATTTATACCTAACCCCCATCCTAGCAAGACCAGCTTATTTATACCTAACCCCCATCCTAGCAAGCCCAGAATGTTTATACCTAATCCCCATCCTAGCAAGCCTAGTACGTTTATACCTAACCCCATTCCTAGCAAGCCCAGCACGTTTATACCTAACCCCCATCCTAGCAAGCCTAGTACGCTTATACCTAACCCCCATCCTAGCAAGCCCAGTACGTTTATACCTAACCCCATCCTAGCAAGCCTAGTACGTTTATACCTAACCCTCATCCTAGCAAGCCCAGCACGTTTATACCTAACCCTCATCCTAGCAAGCCTAGTACGTTTATACCTAACCCCCATCCTAGCAAGCCTAGTACGCTTCTACCTAACCCCATCCTAGCAAGCCCAGCACGCTTATACCTAACCCCATCCTAGCAAGCCTAGTACGCTTATACCTAACCCCATCCTAGCAAGCCTAGCACGCTTATACCTAACCCCATCCTAGCAAGCCTAGTACGCTTATACCTAACCCCATCCTAGCAAGCCTAGTACGTTTATACCTAACCTCGTCCTAGCAAGCCCAGCGCGTTTATACCTAACTCCCATCCTAGCAAGCCTAGTACGATTATACCTAACTCCCATCCTATCAAGCCTGGTACATTTATACCTAACCCTCATCCTAGCAAGCCTAGTACGTTTATACCTAACCCCATCCTAGCAAGCCTAGTATGTTTATACCTAACCCTCATCCTAGCAAGCCTAGTACGTTTATACCTAACCGCCATCCTAGCAAGCCTAGCACATTTATACCTAACCCCATCCTAGCAAGCCTAGTACGTTTATACCTAACCCCCATCCTAGCAAGCCTAGTACGTTTATACCTAACCCTCATCCTAGCAAGCCTAGTACGTTTATACCTAACCCCATCCTAGCAAGCCTAGTACGTTTATACCTAAGCCCCATCCTAGCAAGCCTAGTTTATACCTAACCCCATCCTAGCAAGCCTAGCACATTTATACCTAACCCCATCCTAGTAAGCCTAGTACATTTATACCTAACTCCCATCCTAGCAAGCCTAGTACGATTATACCTAACCCCCATCCTAGCAAGCCCAGCACGTTTATACCTAACCCCCATCCTAGCAAGCCTAGTACATTTATACCTAACCCTCATCCTAGCAAGCCTAGTACGCTTATACCTAACCCCATCCTAGCAAGCCTAGCACGTTTATACCTAACCCCATCCTAGCAAGCCTAGCATGCTTATACCTAACCCCATCCTAGCAAGCCCAGCACGCTTATACCTAACCCCATCCTAGCAAGCCTAGTACGCTTATACCTAACCCCCACCCTAGCAAGCCTAGTACGTTTATACCTACCCCCCATCCTAGCAAGCCTAGCACGCTTATACCTAAGCCCCATCCTAGCAAGCCTAGTACGTTTATACCTAACCCCATCCTAGCAAGCCCAGCACGTTTATACCTAACCCCCATCCTAGCAAGCCTAGTACGTTTATACCTAACCCTCATCCTAGCAAGCCCAGCACGTTTATACCTAACCCCCATCCTAGCAAGCCTAGTACGTTTATACCTAACCCCCATCCTAGCAAGCCTAGCACGTTTATACCTAACCCCCATCCTAGCAAGCCCAGCACGTTTATACCTAACCCTCATCCTAGCAAGCCTAGTTTATACCAAACCCTCATCCTAGCAAGCCTAGCACGTTTATACCTAACCCCCATCCTAGCAAGCCTAGTACGTTTATACCTAACCCCCATCCTAGCAAGCCTAGTACGTTTATACCTAACCCCCATCCTAGCAAGCCTAGTACGTTTATACCTAACCCCCATCCTAGCAAGCCCAGCACGTTTATACCTAACCCCATCCTAGCAAGCCTAGTATGTTTATACCTAACCCCATCCTAGCAAGCCTAGTATGTTTATACCTAACCCCATCCTAGCAAGCCTAGTACGCTTATACCTAACCCCATCCTAGCAAGCCTAGTACGCTTATACCTAACCCTCATCATAGCAAGCCTAGCACGTTTATACCTAACCCCATCCTAGCAAGCCTAGTACGTTTATACCTAACCCCCATCCTAGCAAGCCTAGTACGTTTATACCTAACCCTCATCCTAGCAAGCCTAGTATGTTTATACCTAACCCCATCCTAGCAAGCCCAGCACGTTTATACCTAACCCCCATCCTAGCAATCCTAGTATGCTTATTCCTAACCCCATCCTAGCAAGCCTAGTACATTTATACCTAACCCCCATCCTAGCAAGCCTAGTACGTTTATACCTAACCCTCATCCTAGCAAGCCTAGTACGTTTATACCTAACCCCCATCCTAGCAAGCCCAGCACGTTTATACCTAACCCCCATCCTAGCAAGCCTAGTACGTTTATACCTAACCCCATCCTAGCAAGCCTAGCACATTTATACCTAACCCCATCCTAGCAAGCCTAGTACGTTTATACCTAACCCTCATCATAGCAAGCCTAGTACGTTTATACCAAACCGCCATCCTAGCAAGCCTAATACGTTTATACCTAACCACCATCCTAGCAAGCCTAGTACATTTATACCTAAACCCATCCTAGCAAGCCCAGCACGTTTATACCTAACCGCCATCCTAGCAAGCCCAGCACGTTTATACCTAACCCTCATCCTAGCAAGCCCAGCACGTTTATACCTAACCCCCATCCTAGCAAGCCTAGTACGTTTATACCTAACCCTCATCCTAGCAAGCCTAGTACGTTTATACCTAACCCCATCCTAGCAAGCCCAGCACGTTTATACCTAACCCTCATCCTAGCAAGCCCAGCACGTTTATACCTAACCCCCATCCTAGCAAGCCTAGTACGTTTATACCTAACCCCCATCCTAGCAAGCCTAGTATGTTTATACCTAACCCCATCCTAGCAAGCCTAGTACGTTTATACCTAACCCCCATCCTAGCAAGCCTAGTACGTTTATACCTAACCCCCATCCTAGCAAGCCTAGCACGTTTATACCTAACCCCCATCCTAGCAAGCCTAGCACGTTTATACCTAACCCCCATCCTAGCAAGCCTAGTACGTTTATACCTAACCCCCATCCTAGCAAGCCTAGTACATTTATACCTAACCCCATCCTAGCAAGCCCAGCACGTTTATACCTAACCCCCATCCTAGCAAGCCCAGCACGTTTATACCTAACCCTCATCCTAGCAAGCCTAGTACATTTATACCTAACCCTCATCCTAGCAAGCCTAGTACGTTTATACCTAACCCCCATCCTAGCAAGCCCAGCACGTTTATACCTAACCCCCATCCTAGCAAGCCTAGTACATTTATACCTAACCCCCATCCTTGCAAGCCCAGCACGTTTATACCTAACTCCCATCCTATCAAGCCTGGTACATTTATACCTAACCCTCATCCTAGCAAGCCTAGTACGTTTATACCTAACCCCATCCTAGCAAGCCTAGTATGTTTATACCTAACCCTCATCCTAGCAAGCCTAATACATTTATACCTAACCCTCATCCTATCAAGCCAAGTATGTTTATGCCTAACCCCCATCCTAGCAAGCCTAGTACGTTTATACCTAACCCCCATCCTAGCAAGCCTAGTACGTTTATACCTAACCCTCATCCTAGCAACCCTAGTACGTTTATACCTAACCCCATCCTAGCAAGCCTAGTACGTTTATACCTAACTCCCATCCTAGCAAGCCTAGTACGTTTATACCTAACCCTCATCCTAGCAAGCCTAGTACGTTTATACCTAACCCCTATACCAGCAAGCCTAGTACGTTTATACCTAAACCCCATCCTAGCAAGCCCAGCACGTTTATACCTAACCCTCATCCTAGCAAGCCTAGTACGTTTATGCCTAACCCCCATCCTAGCAAGCCCAACACGTTTGTACCTAACCCCATCCTAGCAAGCCTAGTACTTCTATATCTAAGCCCCATCCTAGCAAGCCTAGTACTTTATACCTAACCCCATCCTAGCAAGCCTAGTATGTTTATACCTAACCCTCATCCTAGCAAGCCTAGCACATTTATACCTAACCCTCATCCTAGCAAGCCTAGTACGTTTATACCTAACCCCCATCCTAGCAAGCCTAGTACATTTATACCTAACCCCCATCCTAGCAAGCCTAGTACGTTTATACCTAACCCCATCCTAGCAAGCCTAGTACGTTTATACCTAACCCCCATCCTAGCAAGCCCAGCACGTTTATACCTAACCCTCATCCTAGCAAGCCTAGTACGTTTATACCTAACCCCATCCTAGCAAGCCCAGCACGTTTATACCTAACCCTCATCCTAGCAAGCCTAGTACGTTTATACCTAACCCCCATCCTAGCAAGCCTAGTACGTTTATACCTAACCCCATCCTAGCAAGCCCAGCACGTTTATACCTAACCCCCATCCTAGCAAGCCTAGTACGTTTATACCTAACCCCCATCCTAGCAAGCCTAGTACGTTTATACCTAACCCCATCCTAGCAAGCCTAGTACATTTATACCTAACCCCCATCCTAGCAAGCCCAGCACGTTTATACCTAACCCTCATCCTAGCAAGCCTAGTACGTTTATACCTAACCCCCATCCTAGCAAGCCTAGTACGTTTATACCTAACCCCCATCCTAGCAAGCCCAGCACATTTATACCTAACCCCATCCTAGCAAGCCTAGTACGTTTATACCTAACCCCCATCCTAGCAAGCCTAGTACGTTTATACCTAACCCCCATCCTAGCAAGCCTAGTACATTTATACCTAACCCCATCCTAGCAAGCCTAGTACGTTTATACCTAACCCTCATCCTAGCAAGCCTAGTACGTTTATACCTAACCGCCATCCTAGCAAGCCCAGCACGTTTATACCTAACCTCCATCCTAGCAAGCCTAGCACGTTTATACCTAACCGCCATACTAGCAAGCCTAGTACGTTTATACCTAACCCCCATCCTAGCAAGCCCAGCACGTTTATACCTAACCCCCATCCTAGCAAGCCTAGTACGTTTATACCTAACCCTCATCCTAGCAAGCCTAGTATGTTTATACCTAACCCTCATCCTAGCAAGCCCAGCACGTTTATACCTAACCCTCATCCTAGCAAGCCTAGTACGTTTATACCTAACCCCCATCCTAGCAAGCCTAGTACGTTTATACCTAACCCCCATCCTAGCAAGCCTAGTACATTTATACCTAACCCCATCCTAGCAAGCCCAGCACGTTTATACCTAACCCCCATCCTAGCAAGCCTAGTACGTTTATACCTAACCCTCATCCTAGCAAGCCCAGCACATTTATACCTAACCCCCATCCTAGCAAGCCTAGTACGTTTATACCTAACCCCCATCCTAGCAAGCCCAGCACGTTTATACCTAACCCCATCCTAGCAAGCCCAGCACGTTTATACCTAACCCCCATCCTAGCAAGCCTAGTACGTTTATACCTAACCCCATCCTAGCAAGCCTAGTACGTTTATACCTAACCCCATCCTAGCAAGCCCAGCACGTTTATACCTAACCCCCATCCTAGCAAGCCTAGTACATTTATACCTAACCCCCATCCTAGCAAGCCCAGCATGTTTATACCTAACCCCCATCCTAGCAAGCCTAGTACGTTTATACCTAACCCCATCCTAGCAAGCCTAGTACGTTTATACCTAACCCCATCCTAGCAAGCCCAGCACGTTTATACCTAACCCCCATCCTAGCAAGCCCAGCACGTTTATACCTAACCCCATCCTAGCAAGCCCAGCACGTTTATACCTAACCCCCATCCTAGCAAGCCTAGTACGTTTATACCTAACCCCCATCCTAGCAAGCCTAGCACATTTATACCTAACCCTCATCCTAGCAAGCCTAGTACGTTTATACCTAACCCCCATCCTAGCAAGCCTAGTACGTTTATACCTAACCCCCATCCTAGCAAGCCTAGCACGTTTATACCTAACCCCCATCCTAGCAAGCCTAGTACGTTTATACCTAACCCCCATCCTAGCAAGCCCAGCACGTTTATACCTAACCCCCATCCTAGCAAGCCTAGTACGTTTATACCTAACCCCCATCCTAGCAAGCCTAGTATGTTTATACCTAACCCCCATCCTAGCAAGCCTAGTACGTTTATACCTAACCCCCATCCTAGCAAGCCCAGCACGTTTATACCTAACCCCATCCTAGCAAGCCTAGTACATTTATACCTAACCCCCATCCTAGCAAGCCCAGCACGTTTATACCTAACCCCCATCCTAGCAAGCCTAGTACGTTTATACCTAACCCCATCCTAGCAAGCCTAGTACGTTTATACCTAACCCCCATCCTAGCAAGCCCAGCATGTTTATACCTAACCCCATCCTAGCAAGCCTAGTACGTTTATACCTAACCCCCATCCTAGCAAGCCTAGCACATTTATACCTAACCCCCATCCTAGCAAGCCTAGTACGTTTATACCTAACCCCATCCTAGCAAGCCCAGCACGTTTATACCTAACCCCCATCCTAGCAAGCCTAGTACGTTTATACCTAACCCCCATCCTAGCAAGCCTAGTACGTTTATACCTAACCCCCATCCTAGCAAGCCTAGTACGTTTATACCTAACCCCCATCCTAGCAAGCCCAGCACGTTTATACCTAACCCTCATCCTAGCAAGCCTAGTACGTTTATACCTAACCCTCATCCTAGCAAGCCTAGTATGTTTATACCTAACCCTCATCCTAGCAAGCCTAGTACGTTTATACCTAACCCCATCCTAGCAAGCCCAGCACGTTTATACCTAACCCCATCCTAGCAAGCCCAGCACGTTTATACCTAACCCCCATCCTAGCAAGCCTAGTACATTTATACCTAACCCCCATCCTAGCAAGCCTAGTACATTTATACCTAACCCCATCCTAGCAAGCCTAGTATGTTTATACCTAACCCCCATCCTAGCAAGCCCAGCACGTTTATACCTAACCGCCATCCTAGCAAGCCCAGCACGTTTATACCTAACCGCCATCCTAGCAAGCCTAGTACATTTATACCTAACCCCAATCCTAGCAAGCCAAGTACGTTTATACCTAACCCTCATCCTAGCAAGCCTAGTACGTTTATACCTAACCCCATCCTAGCAAGCCCAGCACGTTTATACCTAACCCCATCCTAGCAAGCCTAGTACGTTTATACCTAACCCTCATCCTAGCAAGCCCAGCACGTTTATACCTAACCCCCATCCTAGCAAGCCTAGTACATTTATACCTAACCCCATCCTAGCAAGCCCAGCACGTTTATACCTAACCCCCATCCTAGCAAGCCTAGTACGTTTATACCTAACCCCCATCCTAGCAAGCCCAGCACGTTTATACCTAACCCCATCCTAGCAAGCCTAGTACGTTTATACCTAACCCTCATCCTAGCAAGCCTAGTACGTTTATACCTAACCCCCATCCTAGCAAGCCTAGTATGTTTATACCTAACCCCAATCCTAGCAAGCCTAGTACGTTTATACCTAACCCCCATCCTAGCAAGCCTAGTACGTTTATACCTAACCCCCATCCTAGCAAGCCTAGTACATTTATACCTAACCCCCATCCTAGCAAGCCTAGTACGTTTATACCTAACCCCCATCCTAGCAAGCCTAGTACGTTTATACCTAACCGCCATCCTAGCAAGCCTAGTACGTTTATACCTAACCCCCATCCTAGCAAGCCCCGCACGATTATACCTAACCGCCATCCTAGCAAGCCCAGCACGTTTATACCTAACCCCCATCCTAGCAAGCCTAGTACGTTTATACCTAACCCCCATCCTAGCAAGCCTAGTACGTTTATACCTAACCCTCATCCTAGCAAGCCTAGTACGTTTATACCTAACCCCATCCTAGCAAGCCCAGCACGTTTATACCTAACCCCCATCCTAGCAAGCCTAGTACATTTATACCTAACCCCCATCCTAGCAAGCCTAGTACGTTTATACCTAACCCCATCCTAGCAAGCCTAGTACATTTATACCTAAACCCATCCTAGCAAGCCCCGCACGATTATACCTAACCACCATTCTAGCAAGCCCAGCCTAGTACGTTTATACCTAACCCCCATCCTAGCAAGCCTAGTACGTTTATACCTAACCCCCATCCTAGCAAGCCCAGCACGTTTATACCTAACCCCCATCCTAGCAAGCCCAGCACGTTTATACCTAACCCCCATCCTAGCAAGCCTAGTACGTTTATACCTAACCCCCATCCTAGCAAGCCCAGCACATTTATACCTAACCCCATCCTAGCAAGCCTAGTACATTTATACCTAACCCCCATCCTAGCAAGCCTAGTACGTTTATACCTAACCCCCATCCTAGCAAGCCCAGCACATTTATACCTAACCCTCATCCTAGCAAGCCTAGTATGTTTATACCTAACCCTCATCCTTTAGTTACAGCTTTTGAGAAATTGTGTTTGGATGATTTTTACAGAATGTATAGTTCTGGCAATAATAGAACATATGGTAAGTCTAATATGTCTAAGGATGAATTTCAAGCTTTAAATGGCCTACAAAATAACTGCCTTTTAACTATTTTTCCCGCTGATAAGGGTGGGCCCATAGTAATTTTTGATACTGAGGTATATAATAAAGCGATGGAAGGTATGTTGGGTGATAAAAGCTTTTATACAAAAATGACTGTTGCACAAGTTAATGTTATGATTAAAGAAGTTAATAGCACTTTTTTAATACTCTTAGATGGTTGTATTATTGACAGAGAGCTGTATAATTATCTGGTAGTGAGGGAAGCATTGATACCTGTCATTCAGGGCCTGCCCAAAATACACAAAGATCCCTCAAACCCACCATTTCGACCCATAGTAGCAGGGAGGAACTGGTGTACAGAGCCAGCCTCCATTTATGTGGAGAAGCAGTTAAGGATAGTATTGAACACATGGCCTAATATCTTACGTGACACGCAACATTTTGTAAATGATTTGTATTCCTTTCTGATGTTGTATGGAAAAGGCTAATGTTGCATTTAGTGACACTTGATGTTACTTCTTTATTCACTGTCATCCCAAATGAGGAGGGTTTATCCAGCACTAAGCAATTTTTGTCACAACACACAGATTTTAGTAGTATCAAGATAAGATTAATATGTCAATTATTGGAGTGTATTTTGAATAATAATGTCTTTTTATTTAATGGGCATTACTATTGGCAAAGACATGGCGTACTATGGGCATTTCATGTGCCAATAGCTATGCCAATGTTGTGATGAATGCCTGGGAACAAAGGTTTATATGTGAGGGACCATTTAAAGCATAGGTCGTATTCTACCGTAGGTTTGTGGATGACCTCTTCCTCATTTGGGATGGTACTGAATCCATGTTACATGATTCTATTAATTATTTGAATGAGACTACTTCTTATTTGAGGTTTTCATGTAATATATCCACTTCTTTTTTGGATTTTTTAGATGTTAGAGTAATCTGTGATACTGATGGACATATTTATACAGAATTACATAAGAAGCCTTGCCATTGCAATCATCTGTTTTATAAAGAAAGTATGCATCACAGGTCTTCAGAAGTGTGATCAGGAGTCAGACTTTCAGGGCTTCTAGATTAAGTGTGAGAGAATCTGACTTTAACATACAGACTGGGCTACTGAAAGATGCATTAGTATCAAGGGGATACAAACATCATGAGATCAATGAAAACACTGAACAGGTAGTTAGGTTAAGAGATACTAGAGCCAGGCCTTATTTTGGAGAGAAGTATGAGAAGAGAACTGGAAAAAAAATGGGAAGAAACAGTGGACTGAAAGTCTGTCTGTCCTACTCCAGAGATGTCAGACTTTACAAGGAAGTTATAGAGAAACATTGGAGAGTTTTGACTACAGATAGTGATATCACTGACATAGTTGATGTAACACCATCATTTGTTTATAAAAATATGTGTTTTCTTAAGAGACAGTTATGCTACCCCAAGCAGAAACAGTTTATTGTACATGGGGGGTGTACCTCAGCGTGTGGACATTGCCAAGCTTGTAAATATGTAGATAGCTTTTCCCCTATACCCTCCCATATTATTCAAGCCACTTTAATTCTAACTTCCTAGCCATACTAGACCAACATGCACCAACCCGCTCTATTAGAATGAGAACTAAATCTGCCCCATGGCTTTCAATAGAAACCAGGCAAAAAATCCATCTCAGAAATAAATACTGGAATAAATCTCATTTAAGTAAAAACTCAGTAGACCAACAAAACTTCAGACAGCTGAGAAATGAAACTAAAAAAGCTATACTGTCTGACAAAAGAGACTACTACCTACAATTCCAGCAGACTAACCATAATAAACCACAAAAGTTCTGGGCAAGTATTAATCAATTATTACACCCAGGTCAATTCATCACACCAAACCCACAAGGCACAGACCAGGAGAATCCCAAGCAGACTGCTAATGCCTTTAATACTTTTTTCAGAACTTAACTATATCCAACTCTAACTCTAACCCATCCCCTCCATTTCTCTTCCAACCAGTCCCAACAACATATATTCTTGCCCTTATCCAAAAACTGAAACCTTGCACTCCTTCAGCAGACCAACTACCCGCTGAATATCTACAAAAGACAGCCAAGTCCATCACCTATCCCATTTCCATTCTCATCAATAGAACCATCAGTGAAGGACACATCCCTAAAATCTGGAAAGTATCCCATATTATCCCCCTTCACAAGGGTGGGAACTTTACTGAACTCTCCAATTACTGTCCCATAGCCCTACTTTCTCCCTTAGCAAAGATCATGGAAAAAAGCATCCACAGACAATTGCTAGACCACCTAATCCAAAATAACTTGCTTTCAAACTCTCAACATGGTTTCAGACCTTCCCACAGCACTACTACTGCCCTCCTTTCCCTTACTGACTTTATTAACAAAAAATGTAACCTCAATATGCCTTCCTCTGCACTGTTTATAGATCTGTCTAAGGCATTCGATATGGTAAATCACCAGATACTTATAAATATCCTCAAATCCCTGTCACTAGATGCACTAGCTATAAAATGGTTCCAGTCCTACTTAGATAACAGACAACAGGCTGTACTTTGGCATAACATTTTATCTACCCATCTGCCCAGTAACACTGGTGTTCCTCAAGGGTCCATATTAGGACCTCTCCTGATTTCTATATTTATGAACGACCTTCACCTAGAAATCCCCCAAGCTACATGCATACAATATGCAGATGATTCCACACTTATATGCTCAGCCACATCTATATCTGAACTTCACTCCCTTACCCAAAATGTGTTTAACACAGTTGAACAATGGTTTACACAGCGCTGTCTCCTTCTGAACCCCCCAAAAAACTAAACTTCCCCTTTTTACTCCTACTTGTAAGTCCCCCCCAATAGACTTCACAGTAACATCCAATAATGGTACTCTCATATCCCCAGATCCAACTACCAAACTACTAGCTATCACCATAGATAACAACCTTAACTTCGACACCCATATTAACAATACTGTAAAATCTGTTAATAGAAAACTAGGTTCTCTCTACAGGATCAAACCCTTCCTCTCTCCTGCAGCTAGAATAACTATTACTCACACCCATATAATTTCTACTCTCCTCTATGCTTCACCCATATATACTAATCTCTCTAAAAACAACCTTAATAAAATGTTGTTAATGTGTGGTTGCGATAATACATAAGTACCAGAAAATTTACTCAGTTGAATAAGCATAGTATGCCTGGCTATACTTTCAAGTTACCCAGTATTCATGTATTCAACAAAGAAACAAAGAAAATACATTGGAATGCATTTGCCCATGTAAGTAATTCTAGGATACCTGTGTTGCTCAGCCACAGTAACATAGCCAGATTTGCTACAGGTAACCCTTTCAGAACCCACCACTGTTTTAATCTAAAGCAGCTAAGATGGCTTGAATTACAAAATCAGCTTAAATTCCACCAACTGACCATTGCCCATAAAACCCTTTACCAACCTACCAATACCCCTATACTATCTACCCTCATTACCCCTACAACAATCTAAAGACCTTACGATCATCACATAAACTTCTTGTAAATATTTGTAAATCAAACAACAGGGCTGGGGACTCTCTTTTCTCTAATACTGTTGGAAAATCCTGGAACCTTCTTCCTAACAAACTTTCCTCTCTTCCCTCTATATCACTCTTTAAAACCAAATTGAAACTTTTCCTCAGAACACACTGGTTGTGCCCCTGTACTAAACCCGACTGATCTACTAGCTCTTCTTACCTGGTTCAACCAACCCTCCTCTTTTCAGTAATAAAGTTCTTTTCTTAATAACAACTGACCTTGTCCTTCTATATGATTACTTACATCTTCAGAATCTCATTAAGGAGACTACTTTTACTAATATATTGTATGATTTCAGCTCCTACTTTTTCTTTATGACTACTTGTATACTAATATATTGTATAATTCAGTTGCCATCTTTTTCTTTATGATGTATTGCAATTACATTTTGTATTGTACTAATTGTATCTGTATATTTTGCACTATGTTATGAACAAATGACCTCTGATTATTCTCTGTACTGCACCTGCAATGTTCATTGTATACATTAATTTTTGTATATGTGATTTTGTTTGTTTCCTCAGAGCTTATCTTCCTGGACCTCTACTGAAAATGGACATATATCCAGTTAGACTAGCCCGGTCAACAAATGTAAAAATAAAAAAAAATAAAATAAAATAGTAATGGGGTGTTTAGTCACCCCGATCAGGGTAGAATTTATAGGTTCAGTGTTCAAGCCTCATGCAATACTCTCCATGTTGTCTATTTGGCACACTGTATCACATGTAAAAAATCTACATTGGTAAGATGGATAAAGCATTAAATTACAGCATTAGGGAACACTACTACCACATAAGTAAGAATGATACAGTGAGTGATCTCTCTAAATATGTATCTGAGACTGATACAACACATTATTTTAAATTTTTAGTAATTGGACAAGTTATAGAAAGTAATAGAAAGGGAGATATTAGGAATCAAACAGAGCAGTTGGAGTCGAAGTGGATAATTAGGATGAGGGGGGATTTTGGGCATGGCCTGAATGACAGAGTTCCACTGAGACCTAAACTCAAGGCTAGAGCCCTTAAGAGGAAATGAATTGTTTTAGGTAGTATGTTATGTATTAGTGCTTTAAAGTGTTATTTGCACATGTTTTATGTGTGCTTCTGTGAATGTTATTGTTTTAATGAATTATTTTAGATATTGATGTATTAATTATGGTATGAAATAATGTTTTTAATAGTTTTTCATGTTTTTAAAAGTGTTGTTGCTTATAGTGCTTGTTTCTTTAATTTACAAATGATGTGATACATGTGACTTATTTCAATGGTATTTAAGGAGGGGTTCTGTTAATGTGATTTACATCTGATGAAGTAGTGATACTACGAAAACGCTTATGTCCTTATTTTTTGCGAATTAAAGATGGGTTCATCTACAAGCCTTGCTGTCGTTTCTGGATCCATCCGCTGTTTTTGTATGTGTTGAACATTTGTTTGAAGGACCTTGGTACTCACTGTGGTTGATGCTCATTTTTATTTGTTTGTTACAAGATTTTGTAGCTCATGTTGGCTGTCAATTGCGCTTGATCTCAAATATGAGATTGGACAACCAGCTGATGCAGCCTACCCAAACATATGATTCATGTTGGAGTGAAGTAAGTGTGGCAGTCATGGGGTGGATTTTAGGGTTAGGGAGTGAGAAGGGAATTTGGTGTCAGGGAGCAGGAGGGTAATTTTAGAGTTACAGAGTGATCTTGGAATTTAGGTTAAGGAAGGGGTTGGAGTTTTAGGTTTAGGGAGTGAGGACTCAGGCTGGGAACTATGTAGAGTTTTAGGGTTAAAGTTAGGGCTCTGGTAGGACCATACAGTTTTGAAGGGTTGGATTTTGGAAGGGCTATTTAGATGAGGTATCGACCACTTGCTTTTTCAAGCCAGTGGAGCAAGTGTGTCATGTGCTACTAGCAAATGACCACCTACAGCAGACCTGTCTTATTCAGGGGTGAAGCACTAGAGTAAAGCTAAGAACCAGAAAAGCTTACTGTCAGAGGTAAAAAGGCTCACTGCTGGAGGTAATCTTTCTGAATCCTGGCCATTGTTCAAAATGTGCACAGTAAACATTAGTTGAAAGAGTTGTAAATGTTTTTTGCTGTAAGTGACATAATTACAAAAATTGGTACTTACGTATTATCACAACCACACACTGATAGCATTCAAGGCATTCTCGGCAACATTCCATTCTCAGTTAACTAATGTGCTGCCGAGAATGCCATGAATGCTGACAGTACGTGGTTGTTATAATACGTTAGTAGTTTTCACCCCCTCATCTTTCAGAAGTTTACTCGCTGCATGTTTAGACAACGCATAAAAAGAAAACGGCAAGTAGAAAACTGCAAGTGGTTTTAATAAGCATTATTTTGCCATGATTCTGACAGCGTATGTTTTTTTTTACTTTAAAATACAGAATACATTCTATATATAGTTATTCATTGCGGTAAATTGTATAGTAATTCTGATTCCCTTATTCTGCTAATGTCTCAAAGTAATAATAATACTAACATTTTAAAACTGTCCCTGACTATTTTTGGATTGTCCTCTGAAAATGGACATGTATCCAGTCGGACTATCCTGGTCAAGAAATGTAATGTAAATAAATGTAAATCTCTCCCTGATTGGGTTGGGTGACAGCTATGTGAAAGCTATCTGTAAGATTGTGAAAGGTAGTGTTAAACACTTTGTGGAGAAGGAAGCTTGATGGTTATGCAAACAATTGACCATTTGCTTGTATCCAATGACTGCTTTGTGCTGTTGCCTGTACTGGGGGAAACTGTTGGGTATAAAGAGATAAATGAACAACCGCTTTTCAGAACATGAGTTACTTCAGTAGAGAGAGTATGGTTTACATATTTTCACAACCACACAGTCTCAGCATTCTCGGCAGCACGTTATTTCACTGAGAATGGAATGTTGCCGAGAATGCCTTGAATGTTGTTAATGTGTGGTTGCGATAATACATAAGTACCAGAAAATTTACTCAGTTGAATAAGCATAGTATGCCTGGCTATACTTTCAAGTTACCCAGTATTCATGTATTCAACAAAGAAAATACATTGGAATGCATTTGCCCATGTAAGTAATTCTAGGATACCTGTGTTGCTCAGCCACAGAAGGTAGGTGTCAGTACTTTCCAAACTGCAAACCAAAAAGTAGTAACAGCAGTTTATTCTGTACATTATTTAGCCTCGGTATTTCCTTCTAAAACATAACATATTGAGTCTTGTGGAAAAAATATTGTCAGTGGGTAATAAAAAAGACCCTTGGCTGACAAAATGCAACAATGCTAAAAAATGAGGAAATATGCTTACAGCCAGAATGGCACAAAACTATTCTTCTGATGTTTTCAGATGAAAGCTATCTCAGCAGTGTTCTCAGTATTATATGGTAATTTATTTCGAGCGGCTATTATTTTTTTTTCTTTAGAATGCATTGTTACCTATGGAATCAGACTTGGTCTTTGCTCTTTTTTTTCTGAATCACTATTTAAACCTGTGAGAATAACATGTTAATGGTTAATTTGACAAATACAGCACAGGAATCTGCCTGAAAGAACATTCCATTTTAGAATCCCAAAATGTGTCTTCCAGCTTGACACACCTGAAGTTCAAATTGCAGAGTACTAAAATGTCTTACCTACTGTCACACAGAATTCTTTGGCAACAAGTTTTTAGTGTTCTTTGCTCAGAGGATTATTACATTTCTAAGTGGACTCTAGCCTTTATAACACAACGTGTTATGAGTTGCCCTTATATGGCAATCATATCTGTATATTCAATCATAACATTTTACCACTATCCCCTTCCCCACCTAATTTGCAAAGAAAAACTAAACTACAACAACAAAAAAAAAAAGTTTAACTCTTACCCTTTTGAGGACTACAAACTTCAGTTGTCAAGGTCTGCTGTCAAGCTTTCCAACGAACAGGTCTTATTCAAAGGAGTAGACTGTCGAAACTGAATCATTACCATGTGGTGTGCAATTCTCTTAAAGAGACAGCATTAAGCCTTACAGCAACAGGTGCAGGGTTTAATTTATTTATTTTTATTTTTATTTTATTTTACTTGTAAGTGAGCTGAAGCACAGTGCTCTTACTTAACCCACAACTTAGAAATAGTACAAAACAGTTCAAATGAATCAGCACTATTTATACAATAATCAGAGTTAGTACCATTTACCATTTTGATAGAAATACATGTTGCTAGCGACTAAACAGAACAGCAGAATGAAACATTGACTAAGTAACAAAGGAATACTGACATATGACTTCTACAAATAAATAGGATTTTATTTGTGAAGAATATATTTTAGGAGATGTGATTCATATATGAAAACTGTGATTGAATTTTAGAATTGGGGTCCATAGCTAGAAGCTCCACGGCTGGTACAAGTTAGACATGTCAGGGGTAGTTTGAGTATGTGTAAGATATGGAAAATAAACACAGAGCGCTGTCACAGGTTTTAAGCTGATGTCCATGTATTACAAAGTGAATGGCAATGGCTTACATGCAGCAATGTGTAGGTAAAGATGGCAGTCAAAAGCTTGATCTGCAGAAAGATAAGTAAGCAATTTAACTTTTCTAAAGTCAGACGTTGGTGTTTTCTGTGAGGGGACTATAGGTTCATAGGTTGGTACTAGGCTATTGGCCCTAGGGCCTATACAAGCCTAACCATTACAATTCCATGGCTATTTCTTCCCACAATATTTACTTCCCTGGACCCCTGTCTAGCAGGGCGACTGACGTGATCCCCGGGATGAATTTCCTATTTCCCATCCAATCATCAAGGTTCCGTTTGAAGAGTACCAAAGAGGCACTGTGCTTGACATGTATGGGCAGTCTATTCCAGAGTCTGGAGAGTCTCTGGGCCACAAACCTATTCCTCCAGCATGTTTTGTTCATTGTGATGACAAGGTTTAGATCCCTGGAGCGTGTGGCTCTGAGGGATTGGGATTTCTTTAAGAGTAGCATGTCCAACAGCTCTGGGTTTGACACAGCCTTGTATGTTAAGCAGAGATCGCCTCTGAGTAGACGATATGCGACAGAGTATAGCTGGAGTTTTTTTTAGACTGTCAGCACAGGGCATCTACTTTAGGCCTGTGATTCTTTTAATGAGGTATTTCTGTGGTCTTTCCAGTTGTTGCAGATGTCTGGAGAGGTACATACCAAACGGGGCATTGTATTCTATAATGGGTCTAATGAGGGATGAGTACAGTGGGACAATGACCTCCTTTTTTCTGGATGAAAAGCTCTTAGTGAGTGTGCCACATAGAAGGATTTCCTGACTGTTGTGGCGGTGTGGTTATCGAAGGTGAGACCACTGTCCACCTGTGTTCCTAAGTTTCTTATCACACTTTCAGTGTTTAGTGTACTGCCACCTATGTGGTAATTCATGGGTACATGCTTTTTCCCCAAAGGGGATAACTATACATTTTTTGCCATTGAGCTTGAGCCCATGGCTCTGGCACCAAGCATCTGTTTCTGTAAGGCCCTTGCCCTTTTGTAGAATATCCACATCATTTGCGGATTCGATAATGGCTCCCAGTTTGCAGTCATCTGCGAACTTTGTTAGCCAGAGTCCCTTAGTGGTGGCCTGTACTTCAGAGAAGTAGATGCCAAACAAGAGTGGTCCCAGGACTGAACCCTGAAGTACTCCACTTGTCACTTTTCTGGAGCTGGATTTGGAGTCGGCTACTTTTACAGTGTGTGCTCTGTCAGTAAGCCAGTTGGCAACCCATCGAGTGACGTAGGTATTAATGCCCAGCTTAGTAAGTTTATCTTTGATTCCAGAGTAGGGGATGGTGCTGAATGCCTTGGTCAGGTCCAGATAGGCTGTGTGGACTGCCTTACCCTCGTCCACAGCTCTGGAGACTGATTCAAAGAAGTCACTCAGGTATAGGAGACAAGATCGGCCCTTCACAAACTCAAACTGGGTGGCGTCCAGTGTTTGAAGGTTGTCAATGGCTTTGTTTATAAGTTCCATGAAAATACGTTCCATGGCTTTGTAGATCAGTCTCATCAGACTGATGGGGCGGTGGTTCCCAGGATCCAAGGTGGATCTCCCCTTGTGGAGTGGGATAACTGTAGCTGTGCGGCACTCAGTGGGCACGAAGCCTGAGGTGAAGCTATGATTAAACGTGACACTTAGGTGATGTGCCAGTTATTTTTGTAGTTCATGTAGCACACAGCCCGGGATGTTGTCTGGTCCCATGGATGCTGTATTCTTAGCTTTGGAGAGTATGGTTTTTACCTGTGTGGCCGTTATTATCAGAATTTGGCAATCTTTCGATATTGAGATGGGCCATTTAGGGGGTAAGAGGGGGGTGAATTTGGCACTGAATTAATCTGCCAGGATATTGGCAATATCCTTGGGATCAGTATATTTAATGCCATTCTGTTGTAGCTCAGAGCAGATCTGAGCTTTGCCATATAGATTCTTGACAAAACTATAGAATGCCTTGTGGTTGTCTTTGGAATCTTTGGCAATTTTATTTTCGTAACTAGCTTTGGAGGATTTTATGAGGGAGCTCAGCTTCTTACTGAGGCTGGTAAGATCCTGTGTCTTGCACATAAATCTACATATGTTATATACAACAACCTGAAGTGAAAAGAAATTAGATGCAGATGTCTCACCTACAAGAGAAAATAAATACTGCAAGGTGAGACTAGGAACTTCCTTACAAAAGGAAAGTACAGTTATGTAAAATCTTAACATGAGTAGATGTCCTTCTCTTCACTGTTGCAGTATTCTTCATTAATTATTATTTTATCTACATTTGTTTTATTTACATTTGTTTTTATTTACATTTGTTTACCAGGAGTGTCCACTTGGCCGGAATGAGCCCATTTTCAGTGGAGGCCTGGGGAGAAAAGCTCCAACAGACATGCAAGTACAACATTCAGTTAATTACAAATTGGGTTAACAAAGCAGCAATTAGCTACAACAAAGTTAAAAACAGTTACATATAAGATGAAGACGTTTAATAGTCAGAAGTGGATCATAGGATTACATAAATATCAATTGAGAAGAAGTAATCAATAACTATATACAAAGCAATTGGCAGTGTGCAGTAAATAAAGATGGTTAGCAAAGACATGGGCAGCGGATAATGAGAAAAGTAAGAAAGAAAAATAAATAGCTGGAGTTACGTGTTACAGATGTCACAATGGACACGGATGTGAGTGAGAGATGACAGTGTGCGAAGGGTCAGGTTATATGGGGTGTGGAGCAGGAGCATTGCCAGTGGGTAGGTAGGTGAAGCTGAAGAGCATTTTTGAAGGAGTTAGCATCATTAGTGGATCTGAGTGCTGATGGGAGTGAGTTCCAGAGTTTGGCAATACAGAATGAGTAGAGTGTTTGACCAGCAGGAAGAGCGGGCTTTTGGCTGAGCAGTAAAGTCTCATTTTCTGATCTAAGGGGGTCTGTTTGGGTGGTATCGAGTTAGAGTGGAGGAAAGGGCTGGACAGTCGAGTGGTTTATAGATTATTTTGTGAGCTATAGTGAGTTGTTGGTAGATAAGGTATTGTAGAAGTTCATGCCGTCTAAGTGTGTGAAGTGAAGCACACTGGTGGGAGGAATAAGTGCCATTAATTGCAAATCTGGCGATTTTGTTGCAGCAGGTTTCCATTTTGGCTTTTAGGGAGGTTTGAATGTTAGTGAGAAGAGGGGCACCATACAATGGGGATGGTAGTAGGAAGGTAGAGGTTGTTTGGTAGCAGGGTTAAGGAAGTATTTGTGTCTGTAGAGGGTTCCGAGTTATTGGTGGGTTTTTCTGATGTTGTTGTGAATGTGTTGGTCAAAGGTTAAGCTTTTATCTATGGTAATACCTAGCAATTTTGTATATGAAACAACTTCTATGGCAGTTTTGTTTAGTGAGTAGATTTTAAAGTCTGGTTTGTTTATTATGGTGGTTTTCTTAGGAGTGAAGAGAAGTTTAGTTTTGTTGGGACTGAGCTCAAGATGATTATTAGTCATCCAGTTTTCAATGGAAGTGAATGTTTGCTGTGTGTGTGAGATTATTTCGGGTATGGTATTGGTGGTACAAATAATTGTTGAGTCGTCTGCATATTGAATAACAGAGTTGTTGGTAACACAAGAGTGGAAGTCGTTAATGAAAATACTAAAGAGTAGAGGTCCTAATATGGACCCTTGAGGGACCCCTATGGGAGTATATAGGAATGGTGACCATATAGTGGATTGTTCTCTTTTGGACAGGTAGTTGGAAAACCAGAGTAGGGTTGGTGGGGACATACCCAGAGTGGAAAGCTTAGAGAGAAGAAGGGAGTGGGAGATGGTATTGAAAGCCTTAGAAAAGTCAAAGAAGATGGAGAAACAAGTTTTCCTTCATTACAAGCTTGGTTAACTGTATTTATGAATGATAAAAGAGCAGTGGTAGTACTGAGGGCAGGGTGGAAGCCTTGTTGACAGGGAGATAGAAGATTTTTATTCGGTATGTATTGCTGGAGCTGGGTGTGTGTGCATTTTTCCTAGGATTTTTGAGATGGGGGACAGTATAGTGATAGGACAGAAACTGGAGGTATCTGTGCAATTGCCACCTTTATGTAGGGGGAGAATATATGCCTTCTTCCAGATGGTGGGTATGAAGGATTCCTGTACTGATCCATTTAAGTGTATGCTAATGGGGTAGGAGATAGACCTAGCTGACATTTTAAAGTATTCTGGGGGTAGGTTGTCAGGGGCACAACTACCTGATTTTAGTTTAAGCAGAAGTTTGGTTATGGCAGACGCAAGGATAGGGGAGAGAGAAAATGTAGTAGAGGGAGGGTTAGCAGGATGGTTGTGCTCAGAGGAGTGATTAATATGAGGAGGTCAGGGTAGGAAGGAGGCAGCAAGTTTTGCAGTGGTTTCTACAAAGTACAAGTTGAAGACTGAGACTGTGAAAACCCTTGGGGCAGTAGAGAGACCAAAGGACAAAGCAGAGAACTGAAAATGAAAAAGGGAAACACAGAAAAATGTAAAAAAACTTCCTGAAAAGAGGGTGAATAGGGATATGAAGGTAAGCATCTCTCAGATCCAAAGACACCAGAAAAGCCTGGTGTAATAAAAGAGGAAAGAGAGTTTTAAGAGTAAGCATCCGAATAGAAGAGATCTCGAGAAGGTGTTTGGGTGGGAGAGATCCAAAATAGGTCTCCAAGTGCCCTTCTTTTGAGAAACCAGGAACATCCTGGAATAAAAATCCCTTCCCACTTGGGAAGGGGGGACAGGTTGAATGGTCCCTTGGTTCAAGAGAGACCCTAGAACCTCCAGGAAATGAAGAAGTTGCTCTAGAGGAGGTTGAAGAATCTCTGAAAAAGGAACGAAAGACGTAACCTTGAAGGTGACAGAAAGAATCCAAGAGTCTGAAGTGATGAGAGGCCAATTTGGAAGACAAAGGGAGAGCCAAAGGGTCAAAGGAACCTGGTTTAAAAGAAGGGAGGTGAATTTTCAAAAAGAAGCAGGTTTATCAGATAAAGGAGGCTTCTGGGCTGCTAAAATCTGAGAAGTCTTAGCAGAGGGGGGGCCAGCCTCCCACCCTTCCTGCCCTTAGAGGCCTGGCAAGGTTGCCTATGAACAAAAGTAGACCTAGAAGGATAATTCCTCTAGAACTTAGGGAAAGAGAGACAAAATATGTTTAAGGTCTTGCAAGGCTTTGCCTTTCCCTTGAAGAGACTTAAACATGTCAGCAGCTGCAGTCCCAAAAAGATGTGCATTATCCAAAGGAGCATCCAACAACTGGGCCTTAATGTCTTCAGGTAGAGACTGAAGATGAAGCCAAGAATAAAGCCTCAAGATGGACCCAAAAGCCACAACCCAAGAAGAGTCTTTAGCAGCACTTAATAGAGTGGCGAGCCACTTGAGAAACAGAACCTAAAAAAGATAAGGCAGAGGATTTGCCAGCAAAATCAGGGAGAGCAGCGATAACCTGACAAGCTTGAGCAATCAAGGCCAGACCATACCTAGTTATTTGGGTCTGGTAATTAATAGCCCTAAAGGCCAAAGTAGAAGCAGTGTAAACTTTCTTGCCAATCCTCTCCATTGCCCAACTATTCTTATCAGAATGCAAAAGTTTGGAAGAGGGCTAAAGTTTAGAAGGTTTGTCAGAAGAGGCTGATACCACAGCAGGATCAGCTGGAGGACATTTAAATAAAAACTGACAATCCTCAGGAACCTTACTGAACCTATCAGGTTTCTTAGAAGCAGGAGGATGAGAATCAGCAGACTTGGAAGCAGCAATGAAAGTATCTAACAAGGCAGGCAAAACAGGAGGAACTGCTGATGGTTTAGGAGTATCCACCTGAAGCAATTCATATTTTCTCTGAATATCAGACACTTGAGAAGAATACCACTTAAAGTATTCCATCATCCTAGCAATTGTGTCCCCAAAATACAACTCCTCAAAAGGAGACACAGGGCTAACTTTTCATCAGAAACATGAGCCAAAGGCTAAGGCATCTGTGAAGAATAGGACAAAAAACCTTCACCAGACACTGAATCCTCATCTGAGGCATCTGGTTCCCTAAACCATTTATAAAGGGGCTAGTTCCAAGGAGGATTGGGTACCGAACCCCCTTGTGGAGGCTTTAGGGCCATTAAGGCAGAAAATACGCCTTAAGTAAACTCTTGCCATTCCCTTTGAGGATTCACAGGCCAGACAGAAACATGCTTCATTTTTTGTCTTTTCTTACAAGGGACATCAGCCCGAACAAATACTGGAAGTTCTAACCCTTGACAAGATTTGTGAAGAAAACCCAGAATGTTGTCCCTGACCAATATCTGTGGAATCCCTCTAAGACCCTCCATGATTAGCAACTGCGGTTCCCCCTCAACATCTGGAGTAAATGTCTGCAAAGCCTCAGAGGATGTATGAAAAGACAGATCCATGCTAGCCTCCAGCGGAGTCACAGCAGAGGAATCTGATGTAAATACCGAATGACCTACAGAGCTATTACCTGCTTTTAGAGTGATGCCCAGTGGAGGCTGGGCAGCTAAAGAATCTGTCTGAGACTTCTTCGCCCTCTTTTTTACCTAGCATGAGTATCTTGGGGTTAAAGGATTCTGCCATTGTACCGTGGGATAACTGTTTAAGCCATTAGTTTTCAAGATGAATGGCTAGGGAAGACAAATGGTTTCTGAGTGTCTTAGGCACAGATGCCTTACAGATACTACAAGAGGTATGGTCGTGGGAAGTACCCAAACAAAAAAGACACTGTTCTTCATGATCTTTATGGGGAATCTGCCTCCCACACTGACATTTTCCCTTCTTGGATGACATGAACTCTAAGTAGTAGAATAAAACAGAAGACCAAGAAAAGTAAAACAAACAACCCCAATGGGACACTTATCTGCTGTTGCTAAATAGTCAGAACAGCAACAAGGCGTTCAAACCAACTAGCAAAAATGGCGTTCAAACTGGCAGCAAAAGAAGTTCTGGTTAGTTGTGTCCATATGTCCCTTTTATGTCCTATGATCTGTGCAGGGAGCATAAATGTGATGTACGGTACATACAAGATCTTTTTTAGGCTTTTATATACTGGCCAAGTGTCATGCTGCCCTAGGCAGGACATCCCTTCTTTGAAGAATACTGCAACGCTGATATAGAAGGACATAAATCCTTCTTCCTTGTTAAAGGAATCAAATGTTTTGCAGTACTTTTTTAACAGGGAGTGATGGCTATAGTTTAATAACATGTTTGATAAAGATATGGGAAGGATCAAACCAAATTCCAGGGCATCTGAATAAAAGTGACCCACTCAATCATACCTCTAAGTGAAGCAGTTACTAGAAGTTCTGTGATAATGTAGAAAATCTATTTTACTGCAACAGGAAAGCAAGGATACAATTTCATGAATGTGTATTTATTTGTTAATTAGGTAAGCCTTATGGGTATATAAGTGCAACTTTTCAGGAGTGACCCAGTAGCACTAGTTGATTAAGTGATTTGCTCAGAGTCACACCGAAGGCACATGGAGGTGGAAGGAATCAAACAATGTACCCTGACCTGCAATAGACAGCTTTTTAACAACTCAGAGCTTTAATCTTCTGTGCTAACAGCAGCCTAATAACTTCTTAATCCTTTATTGGTAAACTATTTCAATAACAGATGTATTTTCTATACCCAAGGAGTCCTACCTGCATGTCATACGTTTAGGACTTAGGGGAAGGTAGCTTAATATGGTGTTTCCAAAAATGGTGAAAGGCAGTAAAGGCAGCATAGATCCTTGGGGAACATTAGTTCTGATGGGCAAGAACTGTAATAGTGCTTCACTAGTTTCACTCCAAATGCTCGTCCTGCAAGGCTGCTTTAGAACCATTACGTAACCTCTGACTCAATACCAGGAACTGAAAATTCCCTTCAAGAGAATGCTAAAGTGACAGGCAGGACTTCAGCTAGGATAACAGAGTCAATGAAAGGCTGCAAGTTACATTATTTACATAGACAGTGAAAAGCAGTGACTTCGGCACAGATTCCTATGAAACTTCATATTTGGTGATGAAGGATTGGGAGTAGACTTTGTCAGTTTTAATCTTTAATGTTTGATCCACAAGATAACTTAAGGGGTCATTGCATAACCTTCATCCCAACTGTCCATAGCTGGAAATAGTTCTTAGCAACAAGGTAACTTCTTTTAGAGTCTCCATCTGAAAGAAGAAACTGAATGCTTTCAACATTTTTAGGAAGTGGGCAAAAGCAATGAAGCTAGATTAGAACACAAAAACTAGCAAAATGTTTAGGGGTTAAACAACATGTAATAATCAAGCTACTGTCTAAACCTCAATGAATATATTCTGGCACAGCTTTTGATTTACTCATGACAGCTTCTGAGGATAAAGAACTGTACTTAGGCAGCCACTGTCTGGCCCTAACATATAGCCATTTCGAGTATAAGGAGCAGTAAAAGGCAAAAAAGACAAAAAATACAGTCTCCATGGGACCCAATATCATCCCTGGCTGTATCCTACATTAAGTCAGCCATGAGCTCTCAGCTCCATTAGACACCCTATTCAACCAAAGCCTGAGTTCCAGCTTCGTCCCAGCTGAATGGAGGACAGCCACTGTCATCCCTCTACACAAAGGCAGAGCGTCCACTGGCCGAGGCAATTATAGGCCCATCAGCCTAACTAGCCTGATCTGCAAGACCATGGAACACAATCATGAACCGTATAAACAAGAACATTGGCAACCTCCAAACTATTGACCCCACACAGTTTGGTTTTGTCAAAGGGAGATCATGCCTGCTAAACTTGGTCAACTTCTTTGAAACAGTCACCAAAGCCATGGACGAGGGGAAGATGGTGCACACCACCTACCTTGACTTAGCCAAAGCCTTTGACACTATTCCCCACTCGGGCATAATAGATAAACTCTCCCAGCTAGGCATCAACCCATATATTACCAGATGGGTAGCTAACTGGCTCACTGATAGAACCCACTTAGTCAAAGTAGGAGACGCCATCTCTAGTAATAGACCTGTAACAAGTGGTGTACCCCAAGGATCGATCTTGGGGCCTCTACTGTTTGGGATATACTTTTCTGAGGTGCAAGCCAAAACCAGTGGTCTGTGGCTGACCAAGTTTGCAGATGGATGCAAGCTGTGCTCTGTCTTAAATTCCCCTAGTGATGAGAACATCCTCCAAGAGGGCCTTACCCAAACTAATGACTTGTGCCAGAAGCATGGCCTCAAACTGAATGCCAAGAAATGCATCATTATCCCCTTTGAGGAAAATGTCATCCCCACTAATTATCACATTAATAACAATGTACTAAGCATGCAATCAGTCGTGAGGGACTTGGGCACCCTGGTTGATAGCAACCTGACTTTTGACCACCACATTGCTTCCATTGTACAGAAGGCTTTCTACATGGCCCACCTCATAAATAAGGGTATTTCATCCAGGAACAAGGAGGTCATAACATCCCTGTACTCCTCCCTTATCAGACCCATTATCGAGTACAATGCTCCCTTCAGCATGTACCTTGCCAAACACATGCAGCAGTTGGAGAGACCACAGAGGTTCTTGATCAGGAAAATCCAGGGTCTCAAACACCTATCCTATACAGATAGGCTAAAAGCCCTGTCCCTCTACTTAGTCTCATACAAACTGTTCAGAGGTGACCTGTGTCTGGCATACAAGGCCATCTCAGACATAGCCTTGATGGAGTTGCTCATAT
Organism: Protopterus annectens; assembly: GCF_019279795.1. Lineage (NCBI taxonomy): Eukaryota > Metazoa > Chordata > Ceratodontiformes > Protopteridae > Protopterus > Protopterus annectens. The sequence goes on from NC_056732.1 coordinate 1,380,823,021, forward strand.
CCGTAAGTCAAACTCCACTCATGCAACCCATATGCAAGGCTTTAACCTGGTCTGTGACATGAACAGAACTTGTTGGCAGGATAGATTTATGTCCCAAAGACTCCCCCTTCTGTGGAATAGACTCCATCTCCATGGCAAGCACAGTACCTGTCTAGCCCTCTTTAAGAGGAACCTGGACAACTAGATGGGAAACAGAAAATATACCTCTGGGATTCCACCTGTGTCCTTGCTGGACAGAGGGAACAGTGCTGACTTTGAGACAACATGGGCAAATTTTTGGCTAGGCTTATAAGGGCCTCTGGGCCAAAAGCCTAGTATCTTCCCATGATCCTATGAACCTATAATATATCCTGCATCACTCCTTATCTGTGCCTCTCCTCTTATTTCCTGTACACAGCTTCTGCTTTCTCTTCAAGTGCTTACATCTCAGCTCTCCCATTTGTATACCTTCTAACATCTATAAAAAACAAATCCTACTTGTATATATTCTACACAAACTCTGTCCTGTAGAAAGAAAAAAAAATCCAGTGGCCCTTGTGCTTCAGAGAAAAACAAAGCCTTTCAGTCTCCCAGCCCCAGAACTTAACTGGTAACCAGTAAACATCAACTTCCACTGCCCTGGATGACTCCCAAAAGATTTATAAACAGGGCACATGGATTACATGACAGTGCCGTGCAAAGGAGACAGTCAAATGGTCAAAAGTGGTTTGCTGCCAGAATCCGTGTTCCTATGTATTTTCAAATTCAGACTGGTGAGTGTACTGTGAAACTGATGCAGCTGTCAGCATTGCTTTTGCACAGACCTGCAACAATCTCAGCGTTAGAATAATTAATGATTATCTCCATCATTTCTCACTTTTTTGAATGAGCAAATAATAACCCCAAAAATTCAGCAGTTCTGAAAATTACTGAACACACATAGCCGCTGTGCGTGAAGCAATAACACATAAATTAGTAACAGAGCATTTCAGTACATTTCTTTAAACAAAGTAGTAGTTTGTATTTCAGTCATTCAAGAGAAGAGCCTGTTTATACAAATTCACTCACAGGTCATCAGCATAAGCTGTGACAGTGGAGTATCACATTGTGGAGATTATAATGAAACAAATCATTAATTGAGAGAGTAATGCTGGTGAGGTGGTACAATCCCAGCAAAGAGCAGTAGTAAAACCCATAGAAATCAAGTTGAAGTTGTCATTTTTTTAAAGAATAGAAACTTGAATCCCAAAGTGTAGGAAGATAGTTGCTACAAAATAATAGGCATTGAAGGTTGAAGGACCATTAGATTACTAATGAAATATTGTTATAGGAGTGGGAGGCCAGAGATGCAGAATTTGTTGCATTCAATATATTGTTATAGCAATAACCGATGATGTGGATGTGGTATATTGAAGATTTACCCTCAGTTGGTGTGGTTTAATCATGTGGACGAAGCCTGAGTGATTAAACAAAGACAACCGTGGGTAAATCTTCAATACACCACACCAAGGAGTCAGTTATTGCCATCACACAATGACATTATTTAAGAAAAAAATGACTTACTTTTCTTAAATAATATTGTGTGATGGCTCCGTGTTCTTCTGCTTTCCTCGGGTATCCCGCTCCTTTTTTGATGTGCTGCGCATGCGTATGGGACTTTCATTCCCACTCTTATGCAGTACATCAGTGCTGTGTATAGGAAGCAACGGAGAAAGAAAGTTCTCCGTTGCTTTTTTTTTTTTTTAATTAAACAAAGATACCAGCACACTTTGAAGGTAAGGGAGAGACTGGACATAGAAAATAAAAGGATAATCAAGTACCTTTCCGTAGTTTTTCATAACATGCCTGACTATTCTTTTATTTTTCTCTGTCCTGTCTCTCTCATTGGTTTCAGCTGTCCATTTTTGCAAGTTTATTATTTATTTATTTTATTATTTTTTTTTTTTAAGTGAAGTCAAAGTGAAATTTTTATGGCATTATATTAATGGAAAAAAGCCTGGGTGACTGGACCTTTTTCCACTGGTATATGCTTGTATTTACAACAGGCACACTGGTTGGGCTGACCAATCAGCATGCTAGTTTTTGAATATTAATGGACAGTCATTCTATAATATATGTTTGTATATATATATATATATATATATATATATATATATATATATATATATATTTATTTATTTATTTATTGGTGGCTGGGTCACTCCCACTAGTCCTCTGGCCTGCTTTTAGGGTTCTATTTATACAGACATAGGGAAATTTGTCCACAACAGCAGGAGAGTTCCCATAGTCTGATGTATGATAAGGGCCAGAGACTGGTTACCTCAGATATGTCCTGGTAGGAAAACTGTGGACAAGGGCAAACTATGCTGAGTGAAACTCAGATGGAATAAGGTTGATGTTTGCATGTTGACTGATTCTGCAGGCATAGATCAGTTGTTGTCAAAGAAAAATGCCAGTAGTCTGAAAAGGGCAGTTCTAAATGAGGATAAATAGAAATTAAGACCTTTGCAAAAGTAATGCACAATGATCTGTGAACTTTGTAGTACAGATCTGCTGACTGATGGAAATGAGGACAAGAATGGGGCCCTCTCAGAACTGAGTGCAGTGCATTGACTGAGAGCCAGAACATGGGGGAAGTTAAACAGCAGAGCGATGTGGCATTTTATTTCACAGGGTCAAAAAGTGGTATGCAGGTAAGCAAGGTCTGGCCATCTACTTTAGCACTCCAGTAAGCAAATGAATATATAAAAATGAAGCCACCAAAGGAAGCCACAACCAGACATTTTATTTGATCAGCACTTTAGTTCATACAAACATGTAGAACTTCATCAGATAAAAATATACTGCAATAAGCAGGGTGGTCTTGGAAGGATATCAAATAGACCCAAATGTGGATGCTCCAACACTACCTTTTACAGACATTTTAAAAGAAAGCCCACAGGTATTAAGCAAGAAAAGACAGAGTATAAAAGACACAAGTAGTCAAACATTACTTCAGGGAAGATGGGGGATTTTGCTGGATAGTAGATGATAATTTGGGACACATTTTCTGCAGGGGATTTTTTTCACTGTCTCTTTATCCAGTTCAGGGCTGTGGTGGAGCTGCAGCTCATCCCAGCACCTACTGGATGCAAAGATGCAAAGCAATGATTCTAATCCCAGACAGAGCACCAATCTCTTGGGCTATTCACATATTAACACGCATACACTCTTTCTGTCTCACACACACTTACACACACACACACACACACACACACACACACACACACACACACACACACACACACACACACACACACACACACACACACAATATAACATGGCATGCACAACAATGGATAGTTTGAATGATCACCAAGTCACTTACATCCTGTCAGAATGTGGCAGGAAACCTGGCCACCCAACAAAAACACATGTGAATACAGGGAAGACACATACACACACACACACACACACACACACACACACACACACGCACATGCACGCACGCACGCACGCACACACACACACACACACACACACACACACACACACACACACACACACACACACACACACACACACTTCACAAAGAAAGCACCCTGGCCAAGAAGTGAACTGGAAAACTAAGTGCTGTAAGCTTGCAACACTAGCTACAATGCCATTGTGGAAAAAAGTAGCATTTATAGCAACAGACTTGCATATTAATGGCCCCATGGTGCAGAGGGATATAGTTATAGTCCTTACTGCGCCTCAGACAACCCATATTTGATTAGTGGCACAGGCACTGCAGAGGCAACAGGAAGAGGATGGGAATGTGTGACCAAAGTTCGTTTGTCCATCCTGAGGAAGGAGAGAAGCCAAGGCTCACTGCAATAAGCAGTATGTGAGTTTGGCAAGCCCTGTGCTGCATAAGAGGGTAAAACACTTAACTGGAAGGTTGCACATGCATAGAAGTGTGCATGCACCTCCAGAATGCAGACATGGTGGAGCTGGCAATGCTGCCACAAGGTGGCAGGAGTTAAGGCACACTCCCCAGCAGTGGCATGATACTACACCAGTGTCCTCAATCTCCTACCTGGCCCCCAATATGGGTCAGACTGAGCCTAGAGGAGGCAAAGGTGAGTTCAGTAGACCCAATAAATGAGAATAGGAGCTGGTGACAGCTGATTGTCAGCTGTGGGAAGAAAAAAATAAAAACAGAGTCTTACACATACTTCACATAGCTGATAAAAGAAAATTTGAGCTAATCTTCCTAGAAAAGATAAAACAGACTGCTTAAATGTGAAAAGATGAAGAAAGCTGTACATATTTGTTTTAGGTCTAAAGCTCTATAAATTCAAAACATGAAGAAATCATTAGTATGTGTTGATGGTAATGGTTTTGGAACAAGGGATCAAATGTTAAAGTAGGCCTGAGTAATGATGAAAAGGGTTGAAAAATCTTCCAAACCAAGTTTGGTTAGGCTGGAATATGGGAATCTTTTTTTTCTTTTACCTGGAAACTGGTCAACAAAGGGTATATTTTAAATGTGGGGAGGGGGCCATTGAAGGAAAGCATGTGGGAAAATTTAATTTATGTTAAAAAAGAGACATCATTATGACATTAGAAGGAACATGAGTAGTTTGAATGTAACAGAAATATATTGACAGCAAAACAAAAAACAGGGAGATTTAGCAAGAAGCATGATATGGGTTAGGAATTCTGTAAGACTTGCTGTCAGTGTAAGTTAGTTGTTGCAGTGTCTGTTTACACAGCGGCATTGCATGGGAACAAGTAACTTATTATACTGATTACTTATTCTAGAATCCTACTCATTTTCCTATGATTTATAAGGGGGAAAAGACACTGCAGTAGCAATAGAATATCATGAGGGAGGTGCAAATATTATAAATGAAATGTAAATTTGAAAGTAAAACCAAGACTTGCTAAACAAAAATGAGAGTGGCTACAGGTATTAGAAGGAAAGAAAATGAGTGGAGTACATTACTGGAAAAGAACTTGTGGCTGCTGTGAATGGTTGTGAGATACTTCAAAGGAAGGCAAGGGTAGGAGAGGATAAGAGGATCAATGAGAATCTAAAGAAAAAGAAATGAAATACGTGCTAAGAAAATGGTGGATTAAAAAGGCAAATGGAAAAAGCAATAATGGTAAAATTGGATGTATTGAATACAAATAGTATAATAAAAATAGTAGATTGTATTTAGTGTTTTTTCAACAAGTAAATACTGATATTTTCTTTTGGTGGATATAGGGCTACCATTGTAGAAATGTGAGTTCATGGGGAAAGTAGAAAAGTGAGAGATTTGTTTAGTGATACTAATTATATTAAAAACTGGTTGTACAGAGGGTTAAGACTGTGATCTGTAGTTCCTGTGATACAGGGTTTCATTCCCTCAGTTCTTATTAACCTACTTATTGACCTTAAGCAAGTCACTTTACATACAGTGCTGGGGAAACTCAGAAACTGGGCTAAGATCCTCAATAGCTCCTGGACTGCAAACCTAGCAGTAGCTGCCTATAAATGTTGGGGGGGCTGGCATAATAGTTAAGGTGTTTACTTCACAGGCATAAGGCACAGGGTTTGATTTTCACCTTTAGGGGAGGCTTGGCATAATAGTTAATGTCTTAACCTCACAGATACAAGGTACATGTTTTCATTCAGATCTGTGGTTATTTGCTAAGCTTGTGATAGTCTGCAAACTGATAGCCTAGTATTTATGTATGAACTTATTACAATCAAAAGCAGCATATACACATTATTAGGTCAATATTTTGTTGCTGGGAGATGGCATAATGTTTATAGGTTCATAGCAGACTACTAGGCTAACAGCTTAAGAGTCCTTACAAGCCTACACAATATAATCTGATTTTACCCAATATATAGTCCCTAAGGGTAAGAGGATGGAATGAATTTGGGCCTATGCATTGAGTATCTTACAGAAAACTCCTCATCCATTGATCCAAATTGCACTTGAAGAGGGCCAGGGAAGAGCTCTGCTTAATGTGAATAGAAAGCCTGTTCCAATGAAGGGGCAATCTTTGAGACACATAGTTGTCTCGCCAGCATGTTTTGTTTGTGTCACTTACTAAGTTTAGATCGCTAGCAGGACTGACCCTTGTGCTGTCTGACTTACAGATGTGCAGCAACTCTACAGGGGCTTTATTTGTGAGTGCCTTATAGGTCAGGCATAGGTCACCCCTTAATAGTTGGTAGGAAGCAGAGTAAAGGAATAGAGCTTTTGGTCTATCCATATAAGACTTTTCTTTGTGAGAAACCTCTGAGGTCACTCCAGCTGCTGTAAGTGCCTAGTCAAGTACATACCAAATGACACATACTTGAATACTGGTATAATGAGGGCTGAGTACAACAGAACTATAATTATCTTGCATCTGGATACCATACCTTTACTTGTAGGTTGTGCCACATAAAAGGACTTCCTCACTACTGTGGACAAATGTTCAGGCTACTATTTATCTGTACACCTAAATCTGTCACTTCTGAATCTACTCATAGGTGTGTGCTACTGATGTTGTAATTTGCAGGGGTATTTGACTTCCCAAAGGGTATAATAATGCTTTTTTTGTGTTTAGTTTTATACCATAGTTCTGGTACCAGTCATTTGTCTGATCTAGACCCTCCTGAAGGATAGCTATATCATTAGGGGATTAAATGTTTGCCCCCAGCTTGCATCTGTTGGCAAACTTTGTCACCCAGAGGCCTTCCACATGACAAAGTTTGATGACGACTGCACATTGTTTTCCTTACAGAGACAAGATACAGAGTTTGATTTTCACTTTTGGGAAGCAATGGCTAGGCTTACAAAAGACCATGTGGGATCATTAGCCTAGTAAGCACCAATGAACCTAACATCATCTAAGTCAAGCAATGTGCTGCTGAAAAAATTTCATAAGCATATTTGACATCACCTGTCAAAACTTGCAACTCAAGTGTAAGATAACTGTTACCTTATATTTGCTGATGACTATAAGCTGGGTGAGTCAATAAATCCCCCAAAGATGCTGATATCTTCCAGGAAGGTCTAACACAGACAAGTAACTGGTGCCAGAGCTATGGCCTAAAACTCAATGCAGAAATATATATAATTATGCCCTTAGGGAAGATGACCACCCCTGCAAATTACAACATTGACAACACTCCTCTGGAAGCAGACCCAGTGGTAAATATTCTTTTTAAGTCTAAATCTATATAAATTGGGAATTCAAGTTGACAGTAATATGAACTTTGATTACCATATGTTTACGGTGGTGAGAAAATCCTTCTACATGGCACAACTGATAAGCAAGGGTATGTCAACCAAATCTAAAGAGATTATAGTGCCACTATACTCAGCCCCCATTAAACCAATAATTGAGTGCAATGCACTTTTCAGCATGTACCTGACCAGGCATCTGTAACAGCTGGAGTGGTCACAGAGGTTCCCCACTTAAACAACATAGGGTATAAATCACATGTCCTGTGAAAACTGCCTCAAAACCCTGTCCCTGTAATCAATCTCCTGCAGACAACTGAGGGGAGATGTATGCGTAAGCTACAAGACATTTTTCTATCCAGCCCTGATGGATCTGCTAAACATGTACAAAACAATCACCCCTAGAATTATCTAATCTAAAGTCTAAACCTTGTCTGTGACATAAACAAAACATGTTGGAGGGTCAGGTATGTATCTCAGAAATTACCCCTTCTGTGGTACAGACTCCACATTAATGTGAAGCAAAGCTCTTCCCTAATCCTGTTGAAATGCAGTTTGGCTCAATGGAGGGGAAGTCACAAATTGGATGTGGCCTGCTTGTAGTTGCCCTAAGGCAGAGGCATATGGCAAAGTAGTCCATGGGTATTGATAAATTGGAAATTGGGGCATGAATGGCTATGCTTAAAAAGGCTCTAGGGTTGTTAGCCTCATAATCTCATATGATCCTGTGATCATAAGAAGCTTTCAAGATATATGATATATGATGGACTTCCAAGATGGCTGCACATTGAGTAACAGCTTAATTCCAGCTCTCCCAGTGTGAAAACAGGAACTCAGCAGATATAGCCAATGATCTTATATTTCTGGATACATTTCAGTAACTGGCTAGTAAGTGCCCTGCTTGATTGCCAGAAAGAAAGAAATACAGAGGAAATGAAAGAACATCAGCTACAAAAGGTGATGAAAAAACACTGTCAGGGAAGAGTGCTGCAGCTGTTCAGGAAAAAGCAATGCAAACTCCAGAGGAAAGTATATGACAACTGCACATAGACCTGATTAAAATAAATGTAACACTGATGGAGTATATCAACTCAAATAACAAAAGGCTGGAAAAATAGAAGAAGCTTTAAACAGATATCCAGATGAGATGATAAAACTGCAAATATCAGAGGTAAAAATGAAGAAAAGGCTGTCTGAGTATGAGACTGCTCATGAAGAGAGATTTTCAAAACACAGTAGAATTAGAGGATAGAACATGTAGGGAAAACCTGATATTTTCTGCTATACCAGAGTAGCTAGAAGGAACAGACTGTATTAATTTTATGAAAGCACAAATAAGCAACTGGGCTGGTATTCAACAGCAGGAGCTGTTAATTGAAAGGCCAGATAGTGTGTATGCTCCAAACCTGGCTATGAGAAAGCAGCCTAGACCTTTAATACTAAAGATGCAATCCTATGAACAGAAGGAGTTGAATCTGACAAAACTGGCAGAAGGACAAAGTACTAAAAGTGGGAGACAGGGTATTTGTGCAGAATGATTACTCACTGTACATCAGGCAGAAGAGGAGTAAATTGATTCCACTATTTAGGGAATGTTGACAGCAGGCATGAGATTCAAACTACTGTACCCAGCTATCTTCAAGATATTATTTCCTGTAGGGACAAAATTATTTTTCATGCAGTACATGCTAAAGAGGAAATACAAAAGTTTGTCCCACAAAAAGTGAGCTGTGAAACAGAAGGATAGTCTGCTCTTTTCTTCTTTTTTTTCCTCAGTAAACATCTTTATTAAATTATCATGTACGGCATAAGCAAGCCTACACTGATACAAATGAAAAACAAATAACATTGACACCACTTTAGTTGCAAACATTATACATCACATACACCATTGAAAGAACTGCAATTGGAAACATCTGCTTCATTTTCTTCTGGTAATAAAGACCACAGAGAGATGATGCCAGTGAAACCTTTTCCAGTGTTTTAACAGTAAATGCTTGGCAGTAGGAAACAAGCACAAGAGTGGAAGAGGAGACTCCAGAGTACATTGGAAATAAAACAGAGACAGGATCTGGAAGATGGAGATGAACAGGAATAAAACTAGTAATTTGCAAATTAACAAATGTAAGATTACAAAGCAACAATTAAATGTACAAAACATGACAGAGCAATAAAATCTGGAAATACTGGAATTTTTCTGACTTTGTTAAACTTGCAGGGGACTCTAAACATATCCCATATTTCTTGTTATTAATGTTTGGAAAAATCCTTAGTAGAGGGGAAGAGGAGAGAGAAAGAAGAAGAAGAAATGTAACTGTAAGTAAAACAAAATTGTTTCCTTAATAGTAATATTTTCATAGTGCATGATTTTATTTGCATGTTATAAAGTAAAGAAATGTAGGCATTGCAATGTAAAAAAATAAAAAAAGTCTAGTCAAAAGAGCAAGACAAAAAATTGATTTACTTTTTTCATTTTTGCATAGGGGAATGACTGGATTAAGGCTCCTAGCTTGATCTAGTAACATGTTTCAAGAAAAAGAACATTTAATATTATAAAGCTTTTTTTCTAGCAAATAAATGTATACTTAGTAGCAACTCTCTGTCTGGTCCTCGTGTCTCCATGGAGACAATCTGATAAAGAGAAATGGGAAGGAGATAATGTTTTTCTGAAAACATTCAAGTGTTTCCCAGCTGGGAGAGCTATAAAGATAAGACAAAACCAGACAACACTTAGTAGAAGCACAGGCTGTACCATGTGTCTTAGTATGGATAACTTTTCTTTTAGGTTAACTTAAGTCTGTGAGTATGGCTGTCAGTTTGGCATACTTGTTCCTATTAGGAGGGTTGTTGTTTGTCTTTCGGCTTTTCCCGGTTAGGGGTCAACTTCAATATTTATAGATGTACATAGTTTTATGTGCTAGTATTAAGGTAATAGATTTTAGAGAGGTAGTGGGGTGTGTCTGTGTTTTTTTCAGGCCTTTCAATAAAACAAAACGTTTTGTAAGATGTGACATAACCAAACAAAAAGTTTTGTAACATATGACATAGCCCCAAATGGATATGACAAGAAACAACTGTATAAAAATATCAACCTGCCAGTGTATGCATGCAACACAAAAGCTGGAACTATACATTAACAAAAAAGCTATTACACATAAAAGTTGGGAATAATAACTTTTTAATACAATGATGTTTTCTGTAATGTCTTTAAATGTCATTGTTAATAATATATATATATATATATATATATATATATATATATATATATATATATATATATATATATATATATATATATATATATATATATATAAATAATATATATATATATATATATATATATATATATATATATATATATATATATATAGTAATATTTTGGAAATTCTATGAAAGTCTATATAAAGCTGAGAAATATGGACATCAAGAAAAGGTACAAATAGAAATGTTTATGGAGGAATTAAATATGCCAAGATTAGAAGAAGATGAGGCTCAATTACTAACAGTTAGGATAGGAGGAGATGAGATAAAATTGGTGATGTATAACCAAGCCACAGGAAAGTCCCCAGGAATAGATGGTATTCTGGTGGAAGATTGGAAGCTAGTAGAGAAAAAATCTGATACAGATTTGGAAGGTTTGTTTCACAGTATTTTAAGAGGAGGAGAAGTACCAACATCCTGGAAGAAAGCAATGGCTACTGTAATACCTAAAGGGGATAAAGTCCCATCAGATCTAGCTTCATACAGGCCCTTTTCAATACTAAACAATGATTATAAAGTGTTTATGTCTGTAATGGCTAAAAGAATAAAATTGATAGCTATGTATCAATGTGGTTTTGTGAAGGGGAGACAAACATTTGACATCATTAACAGAGCATTGAAGATCCAGAGGGAAGCAGAATGTAAGAAAATACTACTGTTGTTGGTGGGTCTTGATGCAGAGAAAGCATTTTACAGAGTAAACTGGGACTTTATGAGTGGGGCAATGGAAGCAGTTACATTCCTTGATAAAATTATAAGGTTGATTAGAAAGATATATGATGGATCAGAGGTAAAAATTACAGTGGGTGGATATCTCTCTAATAATTTCTGCTTGGGCAGAGGAACCAGGCAGGGGTATCCTCTTTCCCTTTGTTATTTGCATTATATATTAGAGCAAAGAAAATAAGGTACTCAGAAATTCAAAGATATAATTGGTATGGTAGTCAAGAAAAGCTGGTTCTATTTGCAGATGATACTATTTTATACCTGATTGAAGAATTATATATCGCCTTCTGTTGGTTTCTTGCTGTTACTTGCATTTACATGCATGCATACCAAAGTATATTTAACTATTTATTGTGACCAGCTATTCTTATTACTGTATTGTACTAAGTACAATGAATACACTGAGACAAACTGCTTCAGTTAATATACATTTTACTATTACATTTTCCTTTCGGATCTACAAGCATGTATCGCAGATGCTGCCAGCTCTCTATGGCAAATTCCCAAAGCTTGTTTATACACACTCATATTTATACCAAAAGCTTGATATTTTTTTCTCAGTCTGATGTATTACAGTCTTCCTTTGTATAACACTTTTCTTTGTTCTTCTAATTTATGATTTGTCCTTGATTCTTTTTCAAGTTTGGTGGTTCAGGGAAACTCAGTCTTGCATTATCTGAAATGTGGTGTTCCAGCACTATCTGAAACTTGATGTTCCAACTTTATTATGTTACATCTCTTTAGTTCATTGATATCCTTCCAGCTGCCATCTGCACAGTTATTTTTACATACTTTGTTTCTCAACATACTCCTTTACATGGATGCCAATAATTAAGCTATATATGCTTGCCAGCACATGTACTAATTTTCTGCATTTTATACTATTCCTAAATTAACCCTTTATATTTCATATCATTTTTGCAGCTTTTTATTCATGCTAATAATCATGCTAGCAACAGTTTAAATGGAGAGAGAATACTATTTCTCTTACAGTTTCCCCTTCTTATATATTTTTGAGGAATGGACTAAACTTTAGTTAAAGAAAAGACTGTATTTGTTTCCTCAGCATTGCTATTTACAGTATTTACCATGACTTGTTGAGTTATTGTAAATCTTTGTAACCTGCAGCATATAAAACAATTTTAAGCTATCATTATTATTATGACCCCTAAAACTATTAACACAGGATATATTAAAAAATTTAGCAATTTGGTCTCATATGATGACCATCTTGTGAATATGTCCCACCAATTATGGGCAGTGTCAGCTTCTGTTTTTCTCTTTTACTATTAACACTAGGTTATTTGTAACCACACATACAAACTGTGGTGCCACTTTAACAAACATTTTGAAATTTGAAGGTAATATTGTCCATTTACACAACATTTTATTCAATTTACAAATTTAGATAATTAGTACTAAATTGTAATCAGTCTGTCAAAGATACTTGTAATGACTTGCTTCCGTTGTGCTTGTAAATGTACAATCTGTGAGCTATCTTGTTCTACTAGTTTTCATCTGCATTTGGTATCTTTAAAACTTGGAAATGTAATATTGAAGTGCAATATTGTTTTTTGGTATTGTTGTCCTATCATAGTACAAGTGGATGGTATTTTTACCATTTGATCTGTGTGAAGTATTGGTCTGTTACCAAAAATGGTAAGTATTTTAACCATTGGTCCTTTTTTGTATTACTGTGTTGTTTATATAAATAAACAGAGTATTGGTAGAAATTATACCCTTTTTCCCCCTGTTGAGTTTATTTTTATTTTTGTGTTATTGTCTATACACTGTGACATTTTCGCATGATGTCTTCCCTTGTCAGAACTGGTAGAAATCATACCCTTTTCTTCCCCTGTTGAGTTTATTCTTATTTTTGTGTTACTGTCTGCATGCACACTGTGACATTTTTGCATGATGTCTTCCCTTGTCAAAACTGTTACATTTCTGAGATAATGTATAGCATCTAATAGAGATAGAGCTGTTTATTAAAATGTTTATGTTAGTCTTTGATTTTTTTCTCTACTTTTATGCATGCCTGACCTTGTTCAGCTAACCATGCTGTTATATTTGTGTTAAATGTTATCCTTCCAAAGGTACACGCTGTATGCTTTTTACAGCTGAAATTGTCTTGTGTGCTATTTTGTGTATTGTAATTCCCTCTGTTTTGATGTTCAGAATGATGCAAATGAAATGCAGATGTCTGTGTTGAATGCTGCGTGCCTTGTTTCACAGCTGCATTTTTATCTATAGTCTTTGAAGCGTGTTCCAGACACTGAACATTCAGCTTGTCTCCAGCTGTACCAGTATATATGTATGCTAGCAAACAGAAATACATGTATTTAACTAACTATATTATTTGTACATATATTATAGCAACAGATGTGTATATGCATCTAACTAGCAAATAGATGTGCACATGCATTTATACATTTTTAAACATATCTATCACTGTATACATTTCTTCTGTTTTATTTTAAATCTAAAACTGTCTATATTAGAATATACTTTTTAGTCAAGTTATATTGCTATTAACTAGAAACACACTGGGAAACAAAACCTTTAGTTTTCTTTTAATACAGCAAGTTAACACAGTTTTATATTGTCAACACAGTGATGACAACCATTATTATTAGAACTGGATGAATCTGAATATGACTCTATACAGTGATGTCCTATACAGTAATTTATTGACAATGCTTGAAGATTTTATTGCAAAGGCATTGCAGTCTTGTTTTTTTTTTGAAAAAAAAACACATATGTTACAAATGTCAAGCTTTGACTTGTTACTCTATTTACATAGATAAACTATTTACTATATGCTGTACAGAATACACTTGCTTGTACAGATTGTTTTTGCATTTGTACACACGGCTGTAATGTACACTCAGTCCAGTTTACAAACTTATTTTTTGTATTACCACTTTGCACTTTTTGAGTCCTTTTTGCAGTACTGTTTACACAGTTAGTGTAAAACTGAAAGCAGGCCCTTTTCCCTGTAGTATACATCATTTTGTTGCAGTATTGTTTATTTGTTTTATGCTGTGAGAATTGAATGTATGCTTTTCCTTTGTCTGTTACCTAGACTGTGACACTTTAGTCTTACACATTGCTTATTTATTTGGCCATTTTTAAAAACAGAAAATATTTTTATAAAGCTTTTGCTGTTGCCTGTACTGTCAAAGTTGTAATAGGAATTGCTTTTACCCATTTTGAAAAGACGTTTAATGTTACTAGTAGATATTCATACCCTCCCTTTTGTAAAGGGACCTGCATAATTTATTTTAACTGCATACAATAGCCCATGTACTGACTGCACTCAGTGTAGTATTTACTTGCAAACAGATTATTAATGACATGTATGCACAATTGTGACATCTTATTACAATTACCAAACAGGATTTTTGTAGACGTTTGTTCTTTTTGCTTAATGCTGTACGTGAATACTTAACAATAATGTTTTAGAAAAACATAAGCCATTTGTCCTGGCAACCAGTCTTGTTTCCTTGACCTTATAAATTTCAGTACCAGTAACATTTTATGTTATGCAGCATTCCTTATAACTACCCATTCCAGCCTGGAAAGATTTCTTTCTGCGCATTCCAGATGCTTAACCCATAACTCCTTCAGAACTTACTTGTACCTTCAGTCATTCGTTAATATACTTGCGACTTGATATTAGAATGCAGTTGTAATAAACATTAACTTGTCTAACTATGCATAATATTGTTTTTGAATACTGTTTTTTTGCTGGAGTCTTTGCTATGTTTTATGCTATCATACAATTATAAAATATTATAAGAAACAAAAGGATATTGACTTAACTAACACATGCTTAAAACAGATATATTTACATGATTTACATTTGCTGTTGTGTGCCTTTTGCTGCACTTTAGATGAAAATAAAATACATGCATATCAGTCTTGTGAAATCATGTCTTTACTGCGCTTAACTACTCTCATTTGATTTCTATGCCCTAGGACTGTTTTGTTATATGAAATGGTTTTAAAATCACCATTTAAGTGCCTTGCTTTAAATGAAAGAAAGTTTGTGCTGTGTACACTTAACCATTTTCTAAATGTAGAATAGTACATCATAAATTATTTTATATCAGTGTAGTTAAATGCTGTTGCTTTAACTCTTTACTAACCAGATTATATTTGTCAGTATTCTGTTCTGCTAACTTTAAAGCTCTTATGCACTTCTCAAAAAGTGTTTGCATATGTTGTCTAAACATTTTGAACTCACTCTGACTGTGTCTTAGAAATGTATTAAATCTTTTTATCAGTTCACCATGAACCTCATCTCTGTTTTTATCTCTTTTGTAATGTGCAGTGGCTTTATGCCACTTTTGTCTAGCAAGATGTACAGAAGATTCTGTAAATAACTGACTTGACTGATATTGTAACTCTGAAATTAACATTTTACATGTGGTGACAGGATATAATGCATCTGGTTGTTTACCATTACTTTTATGACATTGCACACAGAAAGCTGTTTTATATGACTTGCAAAATAAATGTTTACTGTCATACAAATGATGTTGCTGTTTAAGATACCAGTCAAACATAGTGCATTTACTTAAAGCATTAACATTAACATTATCTAATAAAGTACTGCATGTGCTACAGTTCTGTTTATACCAATCTTTAAATCCTGACCATACATGTGCTAGACTGTCATTACTGTCTACGTGAAAGGTAGTTTTACATTTTATACTTTTCTATCTTATGGCATCCATGCTGTAGAATGAGAAACAAAAAGAGAATTACCAGTTTCTGTGTGGAAGGTGGCCAAATCTTCTTTTGAGAAAATGTAGAAAGTCCCTCGTTGATTCTCCCAAAAGGTGGTCAAACACAACTGGCAGATTCAGCTGTGTGAATGTACAGGACCTGTGGAACTTGCAGAGATGCACTGTTCTGCTACTGGATACTGTGTATAAGAAGGAGGCAAACGTTTGCAATGAAACTGGACGTACTAACTGAATAAAATGAAAAAGAAGCTGTAGTTGTCACAATAAGAAACCATTCAGTTCGTCAACTGTGGCTCGCCGTTGAAAAATTATATGATGTCTTCTGTTGGTTTCTTGCTGTTACTTGCATTTACATGCATGCATGCATACCAAACTATATCTAACTATTTATTGTGACCAACTAGTCTTATTACTGTATTGTACTAAGTACAATGAATACACTGAGACAAACTGCTTCATTTAATATGCATTTTACTATTATATTTTCCTTTAGGATCTACACGCAAGCAGCACAGATGCTGTCAGCTCTATGGCAAATTCCCAAAGCTTGTTTATACACACTCATATTTATACCAAAAGCTTGATATTTTTTTCTCAGTCTGATGTATTACAATCTTCCTTTGTATAACATTTTTCTTTGTTCTTCTAATTTATGATTTGTCCTTGATTCTTTTTCAAGTTTGGTGGTCCAGGGAAACTCAGTCTTGCACTATCTGAAACTTGGTGTTCCAGCACTATCGGAAACTTGATGTTCCAACTTTATCTTGCTTGATGTTACATCTCTTTACTTCATTGATGTCCTTCCAGCTGCCATCTGCACAGTTATTTTTACAAACTTTGTTTCTCAATAACATACTCCTTTACATGGATGCCAATATCAAATTAAGTTATATATGCTTATCAGCACACTTACTATTTTCTGCATTTTATACTATTCTTAAATTAACCCTTTATATTTCATATTATTTTTACAGCTTTTTATTCAAGCTAATAATCATGCCAACAACAGTTTAAATGGAGACAGAATACTATTTCTCTTACGCTGATAAAACCAGAAAAGGACATTTCGGTGTTGTGGAACCTTTTGAGACAGTTTCAAATCTTTTCAGGATACAAAATTAATGAAACTAAAATAAAGGCAACAATGGTAAATTATGTACTTACACATGAACTGGTTCAGCAATATCCATATTTATGGGGACATGATAAAATGAAGTACTTAGGAGTATGGATTAAAAATTATTCTAGTGTAGCAGCTAAGGATATGTGTGAAGAGACTAAGCAAAAGATAATACAAAACTGAGAACTTGGAAGTTATGTTATATGGATATGGATAGTAAGATACAAGCAGTTAAAATGTTTTTAGTTCCTTTAGTCTTATACACAGGTCAAGCATACTTTTATAAAGCAGAGAAGAAGTTGTGGATAGCAATTAGTAAAGATCTAAAGGATTTTATCTGGGAGGGGAAGATGGCAAGTGAGATAAGCTGATTCTTTCAAAAGAACAAGGCAGATTGGGATTACCCAATTTGAAGGGGTATTTCAGAGCTACACACTTTAGGCTCCTATACATAGCAGAAGCAGAAACCTATAGTTCAAAGTGGAAAGGGATGATGATGAAACAGGGTGAAGTTTAAGAAACAAGGAGAAACTGGGATTTTGGATGTAGATCTTTAAGGAAAGTAACAATAATCATATTCCTAAAGTAGCAGAACGTATTCTAAGAACTAAGCCAACATGGGAATGGAGAAAGGAGATTCTGTGATAGGGAGGACTGCAATTAGGGATACAGACAATAGGCAA
Source organism: Protopterus annectens (assembly GCF_019279795.1). Taxonomy (NCBI): domain Eukaryota; kingdom Metazoa; phylum Chordata; order Ceratodontiformes; family Protopteridae; genus Protopterus; species Protopterus annectens. The sequence continues at coordinate 1,380,840,737 of NC_056732.1, forward strand.
GATGGGGCTGGAATTTATTGAAGAAAACTGGGGGGGACAGGTATTGGCAGCAAATAACAAGAGAGTGAAAGGTAATACAATGGGAAGATGACAAGAATTTATTTGGACTGCAGGTTAGAGACTGCTTTCCTTATCAAGGATTGATAGATTATAGGCAAAGAGAAAGAAATAGGGGGTTCCTAAATGAAATACCATCACTGTTAGAGTTTTTAGTAGAATCTAGAAGAGAAGCTGCTAATAAAAAAGGAATAATTGATAGAGCATATGAAATATTGCATGATAACTATAAGAATCAATCGGAGGAGCTTAGAAAGGATTGGGAAGAGAGATTGGATAAACAATTTACAAAGAAACAATGGAGAACATATGTATGTCTCCCAAATATGCAACAAAATCTAGAAGATTTAGGACTTTTGCTTGGAAACTTTTACATAGGTATTTTTATACCCCAATTAGACTCCAAATAATTTTTCTTCAGGTAGACAGCAAGTGTTGGAGGTGTGATGGGGAAGAAAGAGGTAATTGGGAACATATTTTCTGGGAATGTAATGAGTTGGCAGACTTCAAAGATTCCCTGCAGACTACTCTGTCAGAGTTAATGGGTGAGCAAATTGATGAATCTAGGGAAATTATTTTTCTGAGCTATGATACAGAATCAGAATTGCCTAGACATAGTAAGGCCTCACTGAGTCTAATTATGGTGGCTACCAAAAAAGCAATTACTAAAAAATGGAAATCAAACTCTAAACCAACTGTGCTAGAAGTAGTGAGTATAGTAATAGAGATAAAACAACTGGAATTGGGATCTTAAAAAAAAGTAGGAGCAAATTACATAGGAAAAATTGGGAATTGTGGGAACTTTACATACAGTGGAGGAATGAGGTTTAAAAGAAGGCAGGATTTGAATGAGCTATGTAATGTTTGGCAATGATTGGGTAGATTATAAGTGATGTATAGTGTTTGCAACTAAAATTATGTCAATATGGTTTGTGATATAAAATGCTGGCAACTAAGATTATGTCAATATGATTTTTTGTTTATATAAATGTATGGTTGCCTATGTCATAAGTGATAATTTAATAAAGATGTTTCTTATTTAAAAATAAAATGTTGCATCCTTGAGTGTATTTATTTACCAACTACTCATAAGAATTTTTTATTTGTCTGTTTTTTACTTAAAAAGTCCAACAGAGTAACTTACATTTTCAGCAGAGGCCCGGGGAAAAAGTTTCAACAAATGCATTTAAGATACTCATGACAAAACAAAGATTTTATAAAGAAACATTACACAGATTGTTCTTAAGACATCTAGATGCAAACAGTAATTGTTCTGTAGCGACACTATACACAGACAAAATGGGTATGGTGACATTATACATGCTATTAAATTCAAAGTGTAAAACATTTATTATGAAACAGTTCATGTTCAATATATGTGGCAAGCAGATATTATATATGACTTATAAGACATGGGTAAGGAGGGCTGTAGTATAGATATTAAGAATAAATATAATTGTGGTGAGGATTGCAAAACATTAGTTGGTAGGTAGATAATAGTTAACGCTAAACGTTTGTTTATTAAGTCTAAGAATTTGGGGTATATAGGTATACATGTCTCAGCTTACTGAATGATAGCTGATGTCACCCAAAATAATGTAGTTTTTGCAAGTAGAGAGATAATTTAGAACAGTGAAGAATCTTACATATTCATCAGAAGACAAGAAGGTATGCCATAACAAACTCTCAGTTAATAAATAATACTATCTAGATTTATCTGTAGTTCAATGAGTTTAGTTTGTAGGTCCGTAAGGATCTGCCTGGATATGATATGCTCCTTTACAAATATGGTAACTCTGTCATTGCTGTCACTGGGTCGGAAGACATGGAAAGTGCAAAACCCCAGTATAGAGAAAGTGCTCTCTTTACATTTAAACCAAGTCTCAGTAGTTACAGATACATGGATGTTTTCCAAATGCAGGAGTGTCTCAAAATCAGGGAATGCATTGTTTATATTTATGGCATTGGGAAAGCCATTTACTGTGATCTGATGTTGGAACTAATATGTTATGTTGAAATGTCCATCAACAGGAGTTTGCTTAAGGCTTTACATAGCATGCAGAAGCCTTGGAAAAGAGATACAAGCCATCCTTAGTGACGCAAGCTGGACTGGCATCATATGTCTCAACTGTACTGATTTTTGCAAACTGTCAAGATTTTGGCGTCATATTTCTGGTCCATTTTTCAAAAAAAGTGTGGTTTTCTGGCAAATTAGTGACAAATCATGATTAAAGTTTAGAAAATACTGACAGATATTTGAGTTTCAGACTTCATATCTCTCAGAAAATTCATGCTAATGTAAAACCCATTATTCTATCCACTTTCTAAGTTTGTAAAAGCAATATTTATAAAGTATTCCTATTTCTGGGCATTTATCTCACTTTCATTTATGGCTTTGTCCTGATTTCTTGCTCTAAGAGATTGAGAAGTATGACTGTCATGCATCTCATCATATGTTGCCACATACTGGACCCCCCCTCCCCCAGGAATAACATCAGCTACTTAATCAATTATTGAAGCCAGTTATCTTTTCTTTTTATCTAGGCATTATTCAAGGTGGTGGAAGGGTTCCACATAGGCCTTGTATCTTACCAGCTGTAACATGCATTGAAAGTTCTGAATGTTTATCTGCATGACGCTCAGGGTTTTTGTCTCAAGTCATTCACTCCAGCATGTGTAACTATCATATTGTAGTCATGTTTATCAAAACTCAGAGTCCTTAGGAACCTTGTAATGTCAGAGATCATACTGCCTGAAAGATAGCTCACCGTAAGCCTCTTATTGTTCAGCCTTGTGAGTGAAAAGTCAGTGTGCCTTGACAATAGAGTCACCTACCACTAAAACATTTCTATTGCTGCTATAGTGAGTGTTTTTGCTCACCTTGTTTCTTTATGATGCATGAGGTGAATGAGTGACCTGCTTTTTGCTGAGACTTAATCTTATTTCTGTGTGGCTTTGGGAGTGATTATTTCACAGCCTCAGCATAAAAACGTTGGTGCGATAAGAGTAGTAGTGTGCTGCAGGTACACGAAGCTCACAGGGCAAGTTTTAGGTGAGGGTAAACCTCTAGGTTAATTAGATGTTCACATCTCTCGCAGATGGAATTAGCGTTGAGTATAACTTCATTATCTGTGAGCATAAGGCGGCTTGTGCACATTCTTAGGAGACCTGGTAGTAAAAGGCTAGCAAGACAGGTGGAACTAGCTGGCTGAGCTGCCATCATATCCAGTGCTAATGTGTTTAAGTGCATAAAGTGAATGTAGCAGAAGGTGTAAGTATTTATGGTAGAATACACAAAATATACTGAAAACTTACCATTTATTAGTAGACTTGTCCCATATGTTGCAAATTTTAAAAGTAATATGGAAAAAAGGAGGTTGGTTCTCCTATGTATAGCATTATGCACTAAGCAGGTAGGAAGATACGAGAGAGGGTATCTCAAGCTTTAAAAGTCAAAAAAGAGGAGCTTCTCAGTTTCATGTTCTAGTGAAAATTAGTACAACCAGATGAGATGAAACTAGGAGAAGCCTCCAAAGAGTAATTTATAGTAGGGGCTGGCAACTCAAGAGCCACCAAGAAAGCAACATGAACTTGTAAGTGGACACTCAGTATTCAGAGCTTAGCTAAAACAGATGCAGACTGTTAGCTCTAACCAGTATACCTTTGCAGAAAGAAAGAGAGAGACAATATGTAAGCACACAGCAGAGTGCACAAGCCCACACACACACGCACTGACACACATACACACAGACACAAACACACATATACTCACACAAACCAAGGAAAAACAGTCTCATAGACAGAAAGATATAAATACAAAAAATGTGAATACTGTAGTATAGGTAGACAGACAGTATCCACACACACACATACATATATATATATATATATATATATATATATATATATATATATATATATATATATTCACTTTACAATCTCAAAATACTGAAATTGCAAATTTCAGTATCTCAAGACAAAAGTACCAAAACCACAAAACCCCATAAAACCGAACATCACAATACTGAAACATCAGAATACTGAACTTTCAGTATGTGATGCTCTGATTTATAGGTTCATAGGTATGTACTAGGCAATCGGCCCTAGGGCCTATATAAGCCTAGCCAGACAAGGTTCCCTGGCTTTTGTCTCCCAAGAAAATCATTTTCCTGTGCCCCTGTCAAGCAAGGCCACATCAGTGATCCCCAGGGTGAATTTCCTGTTTCCCATCCAATTGTCAAGATTCTTCTTAAAGAGGGCTAATGAGGAGCTTTGCTTGACATGAATGAGTAGCCTGTTCCAGAGCATTGGAAGTCTCTGGGAGAAGAATCTGTCCCTCCAGCATGTTCTCTTTATTGTGGTGGCAAGGTTTAAGTCCTTGGAGCATGTGGCTCAGAGGGATTGGGATTTCTTTAAGTGTAGCATGTCCATCAGATCTGGGTTAGACATGGCTTTGTATGTTAGGCAGAGGTCGCCTCTGAGTAGGCGATATGCGATGGAGTAGAGCTAGCTGGAGTTTTTTGAGATGGCCTGCATATGGCAACTGTTTGAGGCCGATAGTCCTCCAAGTGAGGTATTTCTGAGGCCTTTCTAGTTGTTGCAGATGTCTTGCGAAGTGCATGCCAAATGGGGCATTGTACTTTATAATGGGTCTGATAAGGTATGAGTAGAGAGGAACAATGACCTCTCTTTTTCTGGAGGAGAATCCCTTTGTGATGAGGTGTGCCACATAGGATTTCCTGACAACTGTGGCGATGTGATTATCAAAGGAGAGACTACTGTCCACCTGTGTCCTGAGGTCTCTTATCACACTTTTTGTGTTTAGTAGGCTACTGCCTATGTGGTAGTTCATGGGTACTGTGTTTTTCCCAAAGGGGATGACAATGCACTTCTTGGCATTGAGCTTCAGACCATGACTCCGACACCAAGCATCGGTCTTGGTGAGGTCTCTTTGTGGAATGTTCACATCCTTAGGTGAATCGATTATGGCTCCTAGTTTTCAGTCATCTGCAAATTTCATTAGCCAGAGACCAGCTGTATTAGCCTGGACTTCAGAGAAGTGGATACAAAACAGAAGAGGACCCAGGACCAAACCCTGTAGTACTCCTCTTGTCACTAGTCTGAAGTCAGATTTGGAGTTGGCTACTTTCACAGTGTGGGTTCTGTCAGTGAGCCAGTTGGCCACCCATCTTGTGACATAGGGATTTATGCCCTGTCCAGTGAGTTTATCTATAATACCAGAGTGGGGGATGATGTTGAAAGCCTTGGCTAGGTCAAGATAGGCTGTGTGCACTACCTTACCTTCATCTACGGCTCTGGTGACTGCTTCAAAGAAGTCAATCAGGTTTAGGAGGCATAATCTACATTTTACAAACCCAAACTGAGTGGGATCCAGAGTTTGGAGGTTACCTATGTCTTTGTTTACAAGCTCTAGGATGATGCATTGCATGGCCTTGCAGACCAGGCTTGTCAAGCTGATGGGGTGGTAGTTCCCGGGGTCAGTGGTGGCACTCCCTTTGTGGAGTGGGATAACCATCACTGTGCGCCATTCCATAGGCATAAAGCCTGAGGTGAGGCTATGGTTGAACATGGTACTAATGTGTGGTGCCAGTTCATTCTGTGGTTCATGTAGAATGCAGCCTGGGATGTTGTCCAGTCCCATGGATGCTGTGTTCTTGGCTTTGGAGAATGCAGTCTTTACTTGTGCATCCATGATTACAGGGGGTTTGCAATCTTTCAGTATGAGGATGGGCCCTTTGGGGGGTGGGGGTGAAGTTTGCACTGAACCTGTCTGCCAGGATGTTGGGAATACCAGTTGGTTCAGTAAATGTAGTGCCATTGTGCTGTAGTTCAGAGCAGATTTGAGTGTTGCCATTGAGATTCTTGACATAGCTGTAGAAAGCTTTGTGGTTGTCTTTGGAATCCATGGTGATTTTATTTTCATAACTGGCTTTGGAGGATTTTATGAGGGATCTCAGTTTCTTGCTGAGACTAACCAGAGATTTCTTGTAGTCTTGGGATTTTACTCTTTTTTGCAACAGTTTTTTCCTTCTGTTGTAGAATTTGTTTATGGCCAGGGACCACCAGATTGGCTTCCTTTTTTTGGAGGATAGCGTCTTGGTTCTGTTGGGGATGGCACGGTCCATACACTCTTGTATGTGCTTATACATTACATTTGTATATGATTCAGCAGTCATGCCTCTATTTTCAATCTGTGTGGGTGTAAAAAAGTTTGCCACTTCTGTCTTAAGAAGCATGAAGTTGGCTTTGGAGAAGTTTTTTACAGTGGTTTCCTTAATGGGTTGGGGGGGGATATAGATGTCTAGGGTGATTAGCTTGTGGTCAGACCTGACCTGCAAGGAGTTGACCTCTGGCATAGAGCATCTGTTACCCATATTGGTAATGACCAGGTCCAGGATGTTGCTATCCCTGGTAGGGGTATGGACAAGCTGATCCAGGGCATTGGAATTGATGAATTCCAGAAAACGTTGGGCAAATGAGTTAGTACATGACTAGTTTTCCCAGCTGATGGAGGAGTAGTTAAAATCTCCCAAAATTAGGATATTGGGCTGTACTTTAATGTTAACCAGCATATCGAGAAACATGGAGTGGGCATCCTGGGGCATGGCAGGGGATCTGTAACAAGCTACAACCTGAATTGCAGCCCTGCCCAGTGTTAACTGTACTCGGATAATTTCATATGCATTATGTTGAGCAACTAGCCTAGAGGTGTGGATTTCATTTATGAATATGGATATGCCTCCTCCTTTAGTATTTCGGTCCAGGTTAGGTGGCCGAAAGGTGTGGCAAGAATTGTAGCCTGGTAATGCAGTGGTGGTCTCTGGAGCCTTAAACCAGATCTCTGTCACTGCACAGATGTCGATGTTCTCCATCTTAAGGAGAGCCTTGAGTGAGTGCATTTCAAGGTTTAGACTTCTAGCACTTAGTAGCATTACCCTTAGTTTTCGCTTGTTTGTATCTACTATGGTGGTGCATTTGACGTTTGAGCCTTACCTAAAAAAGGCACTATAGGGATGGCAAGAGCCTTAGCCAGTATCTGGACTCCCAAAGGTGATAGGTACAGGCCATCTCTGGCAAAGCATCGTGGCCTGTTGATCATGTCATCCCAAGCAGACAGATACTGGATCCCCTTTGAATGACACCAGAAGCTTAGCCAATTGTTGAACTCAATCATCTTGTCCTTGTACTGTGGTATCATTCTGGGCAATGGCAGGATGCTACTCAGGTCTAGTGTCATACCTGCCTGGGCTACATGGTCAGGGAGCTCCTCCATGGTCTCTTTTCATGTAGTCCAGGGAAGTACATCTCAGTTCATTCACTCCAACATGGATGATGACAGAGTCATATTTGTACTTGTTGTGGAGTGACCTGAGTGCGTGCGTTATATGGCAGATCCTGGCACCCGACAGGCAGCTGACAGTAACTTTCTCCTTGTTTAGCCTGGTGAGTGGGACATCAGTGTGCCTGACTATAGAGTTGCCAATGACTAGTGTTTTGGGTACGTTGTTTTGCCTTATGGGCTACGTTGTTTTGCCTTATGGGCTGACATTGAGTGGCACACTGAATTTTTGGGCTATGTGTCATTCAGCTAGTGTGGGGGGGTGGTTGTTTGTGTTTCAGCTTTGGAGGCCTCTGTTTTTTGGGCAGATTTTTATTGAGAGCCTTCACGAATGTAGGTGTGTGTTTTGTCTTACTATGTGTGGGTTTGGGTGGTGCAGGTTTTGATGGGCTATGTGTTGAGTGCGGTGTGTTGTTAACCTTCTCCTCTTGACTGTCTAGTCCAGTCTTGGCTGGAGAGAGCATGGCTTCCAGTTTGGCTATATAAGTGCATCTCTCACAGGGTGTAGTATTGGGAGGTAGAAGGAGAGGGTTGTCAGTGCACATGAGGCAATTGCTACATTACCCCAAGATGCCCATATTCATCAGGTGGACAGGAGAAAACTCCATGAGCTGACCCTTAGACATGCCTAGTTTGTGCTTATTAATTTAAGTACTAAGAACTGATTTCCTCTTGATAAGTGAGGAAAGTTAAGTGATGCAGTAATTTGTAGATTATTTAGTGCTTACACGAGATTTGGACAAGTGCTGAGCACAAGGAAACAGAAAACTGACTATTTCTAAGGAAACAGAAAGAGTTTGAGTGCTAAAGCTAGAAAACTGGCTAGTTCTAAGGGAAAATCTGAAGACCAGACTTTTTGACACCGGGAATAGTTTAACCATAGTTAAACACTGCTGTGCAATGCACAAAACCATGCAAACATGGGTTTTTAAACAGAAAGATGAAAGGGATAGAAATAGCCCAAAATGGCAAATAAAACTACAGATTCTGAGCTGAAACCACTCCTCCAGTGACAGATAGGCTGTTCAAAGCTCACCACTCTCACTGATGAACAGAAAAGCTTCATTCTATCTTAGAAAGGTCTGGGCAACACAGAAACTTACAAACAGCCCAGAATTCAGCAAAATCTGAAAACTCTACTAGATATAGGAAGGTGGGATACAAGTAGAAAGGATTTTTTTTTTTTTCAAAAGTTAAAGCGGATATAAAAATGCAACACTTTTAGAGCAGAAAAAAGGCTATCACACTTGAGTCTGTAGCCCTTAACAATTAAACAGTTGAAATGACACTTAAAAATGATCAATTAAAGTGCAGTTTAAGATTCAAAAACAGACACTTTCCACCACACAAGCAAACACAAATAAACCTTCCTCCTACACTACAACAAACCAACAAAACAAATACACACACAAAAATACAAATCAAACCCATCTAACCTACATATAGCTGTGCCACCCACACTCATGCTACTTATTTATACAAACTACGAGGTCTCACTAAAAAGAAAAAGATGCTAAACTCACTGCTACACACTCTACATTCCTGTTGCTCAAACACACATTACATATCTACAAACACCACCACTTTCAACACTTACACACTCACACTCTTACTTACCTACCCTAACCTACACCTAAAACTTCCCAACACACTCACATACACTTAAATCCCTACCCAAAACCCTTAAAAAAAAACAAATGCCTGAATCTCCAGCTATAACTACACATCAGCAGCCATCCCCATATCCCAGATCACACTGCATCTTACAGACACAGTAACCCACACGTCACATATCGCACCACTACAACCATGGATTCAACATTTCCAAGTTCAGTCAAGTGCAGTTTCAGGCAACTGCACTTTCGACACTTTCGTCTTGAGATACTGAAATTTCTGATTTCAGTATTTCGAGATAGCGAAGTGAAACTATTTTTATATATATATATATATATATATATATAAATTATATTTTTTATTTATTTAATAAGTTTTTTTAAGATCTTATAATTAATTTTAATGTCTTGTGCATAGTTGGTTGTTGCATCTTTAAATTACCTTCAATGTTTTGACTGCTGAAATGCTTGAAACATTGTAGCTGATGAATTGTTACATTTTATTGGTGATTTGTGTCATGCGATGAGTATTTAAATGCACAATTGCTGAGTCTGTTTGATTTGTACTAATGAAGGGAGTTTTCCTGAAAGCTCTGCTTATTTTAACTACCTTTTTTGTTTAAATAAAAAAAGATTTTATCTAGCACTGAACGTCCTCTATCTTTTATTTTCTTCAGTCATATGTATATGCCTACACCTGTGTGTTGCCTTTGACATGGCATATGTGTCACATATATGCATTCCATTGCACATTTGCTTGGGTTGTGTACATCTACCTGTGTTTTTAGCAGCCATTTTGCTGCTTCACTGCAGTACTGCTGTTTGGCACTCTGCTTTGTTGTTTGCATTTCACATGCAGAGTCGGAGGTTTGGTTCTGTCCTGTGCTGGTGTTATCTATCATTCGTAGACATGCATTTGCTCATCTGTGATGTTGTTTGGCTTACACTTGCACTGCTGACAGATTACTTGGATATGTGTTTCTTTATCTAATGTGTACTGTGATCCTTATTTATTAACCCACAACACATATGATGGACACACAGTTTAAAACATGTTGTAATGTGATAGTGCATAGGTATATATGTTTTTCTGCATTTCACTATGGCTTTTATGCATCCCCACCCTGTTTGACAACAGTCCATTCCTCATGTTGTTCAGTGTGCAGTCTGCGTAACTCACCTGCCCTTTCTGTTTTTTCCAACCTTTGTCTCTCGTGTTGTGACATTTGGGTATATCTGTTGTGATGCCCTTCTCCTCCTCTTTCTCTATCTTTACCTTTTCTTCTATTCTTAAAGAGATAAAAAATGGGGCCTATTTCCACCAAAAAAAGTCACCCATGCCCCTCTGACTTTCCCTCGGATTTGTTCTATTCAAACATCCCTCTTGTGTATCCCTCTTCTTTACCCATACCCCACATATTCTTTTCTATCTCCCACTTTCTTTAGGTGTGTGCATTACCTGCGTTTCCCATGCAAGTTCACCCCCATTGTTAGATAATGTTAGCTGTAGTGATGTGGCTGTGTTTACCCTTCACTTTTACTAATTTATTTATTAGAAAATGTACAGAGTCCATTGGAAACAGTGAGTGAGAGTTAGCATATTTTTATAATAATGGAGTTAAGGTGATATTCTGTAGTGTTCCTTAAGCTTACTGGAGAGATTATGTTATATATATGTATTTAAGACTGCCAGGATGCTTGAATTGTGAGATTCTTTCTGTAACTTTATGTACAACACACTTTGGTGGTGATTTTTCATTGGTTAATGTTCAATGTGCTGTTACTACTGAGATGCTCCTTTGTGTGCTGAGCTATTCAGAGTTCACTGTGGCCCATTTACATATTACATTGTTATCAGCAACTTTGTCACTGATATTGGCATAATCTGCCATAATCTGCAAACTTCACAGAATCTGGCCCTCTGTCTTTCTTAAAACAAATACATATGTTAAACAACAATGTCTTAATAACTAACATACTTAGGTGGGGTTTATATATTTCTGAGTAATACTGAAAAAGAAATAATAGATATTTTTCAGTCTTAGTTGGGGTGGAAGATTAAAACCTATGAGAAGGGACAAAGTTTATAATAGAAAAGAAAAAGTAGGTTTAAATTTGAAAATCCTATTGTATACATGTTGTCAATACATTTGCTCTGGATAATTTAAAAACTTTATGAAACAGAGAAAATATAGTGGGAAAATGTTGATATAAGGGAATATGAAATCAAGAGAAAGAAAAAGAAAAGAAAGAAATAAAGGATATATAAATAAAATAAAGTTTTGAAAAATAGGGATTGGAAAATGAGATATTAAGAGATAGGAGTGATATAAAAATATAATGGATAAGTGTTATTTAATATATCCATGAAAGAATTAAGGGAAAATATTTAAAAAGTTATATATGAAAAAAGGAAAATATCTGAAAATGTTTATAAAATATTTTTGTGGGTGGGTGTTACCGAATAAGTTACCGGTAAAAAGCTATAAGAAAATATTTTTATTAGTGTATTTATGCTGCAGAAAAGGATCTTTTTATATAACAAAATACATGGGATGAAGATGTTGAAGGAAATAAAGGGGTGATTATGGAGAAAGGGATGGGGTGGTTGTTTTTTTTTTAAATAGAAAAAGTGTATTAAGGCTATTTTATTTTATTTTTCAAAATTAGATTATTTTAAATGAAGAAGGAAGAATGTGAAGGTGGGGTTGTAAAGAAAGTGCACAGTGTATATGATGTATAACTTTGTAAATAGTAAAAATGTTAATAACTGTATATCATGTACATAATCTAAATAATGTGAAAGATTTAAATAAAGGAATCCATACTTTTTTAAAACTGCCATGGGATCTTTTACATCCACCTAAGCTATCACTAACTCAGGCAGATGGGACCTCAGTTTTTCATCTCAGACAAAGGACTGCATACTCGGTAGTACAGCACTCCTCTTATGCTACACTGCAGTATCAGTACTGGAGCATTAATCCAAGTACTTGCTGTGAGAATATAATCCACAACCATATGATCTCATAGCACCAAAGGCATGTGTGTTACCTGTTTAGCTACAGACACTGCTAAAAAGGCATCTTTCAGTTTCATCCAGTGTAAATGTAGAATATCATGTGGTGTCATCTCTTCTTTCTTATTTTGTTTTCTAAACATATTATATGCACTATCCATTCCATTTGATAAGCCATGTTAGACCAGTACTTCACAAGCCCTTTTTCTATACTTGCTTATGCCTATGTTTAACTCATAAATTCTATTCAACATTTTGTCACACAGATCCATCTATGCACAACCCCTTTTTCCCACTTGTGCACATGTGGTTAGGGTCCATCAACAGTGACAATCATCCAGAGACACTGTTCACACAGATAGGTAGGAATAATTACTCCACCATCTTTAAATAATAACTCTCAAACAAATGACTGCAATTACTTAGCATTATCTGGCCATCTTGACATAGCCTTATGTATAAACTGTACTTCAGAGCCATCTTTTATATATGCCTTAAGCTATTCTGTCTTCTCATATTACATAAGTAGTTGAGAAACAATGCATGAGACTTCCAGATGTTTGTCATGTAATATTTCTTCCACTCATGCAAATAATGCTGTTCAGAGAGTAACATCTATTTTGCCAGGTTTGTACTCAGCTTGCAGATCATACTTTTGTCAATATAAGAATATCCTTTGAAGTTTTGCAGGTAACTTATGTAAAGATTTTTTTAAATATGCTCTACAGTGGTTTATAATCTCTTTCTATTATTACTGTTTTGTCATAGATGTAATCATGACAGTTAACTCAGTCAAAGACTATGGTTAGCATAATCAGCTGTTTCTTAGCAGAGTATTTCAACATCAGTCAAAACTCTGGTTAAAGATGCTACTGGTCTGCCTTTCTGTAGCAAGGCTCTGTTGACTAGCATTGACCTCCACAGTAAGAAATGTGGAAGAGTTAATGTATAGGGGATAC